>NW_025814267.1:0-189375 GCF_018902025.1 Drosophila willistoni
CGGACAGACTGACATGGCTATATCGACTCAGCTTCTCTTGCTGATCAAGAATATATATTATTTATGGGGTCGGAAACGTCTCCTTCTGT
The DNA here is from genome assembly GCF_018902025.1 of Drosophila willistoni. Lineage (NCBI taxonomy): Eukaryota > Metazoa > Arthropoda > Insecta > Diptera > Drosophilidae > Drosophila > Drosophila willistoni. Next base: position 90 of record NW_025814267.1, read on the forward strand.
GCGTTACAAACATCTGACCAATTTTATAATACCCTGTGCAAGGGTATAAAAATGTAAATGGGGGATATAAGACTCTAAGAGCCGTTATTGATTGTGCTTCACAGAGCACCATTTTGTCTAAAGGCCAATCAAATATTAAAATTACCTAAAATTAATATTCAGTGTTAAAAATTTTTGCCACGCCCCTTTCCGCCCCTAGAACTTACATAAAAGAGATTTACCTGAAAACTACAGCAGCTAAGATATGAAATTTGGTATAATTAGTCGTTTAGTTAGCGCGCAGAAAGTAAAAGTTCAAAATTTTGCCACCCCCTTCCGCCCCCATAATTTACAAAAAATTAATCTTCTTAATACTAATATTCGGTACAAATAACCATTTAGTAAGCGCACAGACATTAGTTGTTCAAAATATTTGACACGCCTTCTTACGCCCTTAGAATTCAAACAAAACTAATTTTCTGAAAAACTACATATAATACTTAAGCGAATCTAAATACATTTGGACACTGATACTGCATAAAATTTAATAACATAGCAACTTTATTGTAATGGCGAAAGTATGAGCCATAAGGCCAGAAACGGCCGTTGCCCTGTAGTGGCGCTAAAGTGCTTGTGTGCTTGAAAAAAGTTATATGTAAACAGTACACAAGTTGCCGCTATCAATTCATGTACCAATTTCTCAATAAACAAAAAATAAAACAAATTAACAACGGTTAAAGTAGGTTTTTAAAACATTTATTAAAATTCATTTAAGTAATAATTACGTTATTTCACATTTCCCATTTAAACCAATATAGATATGTTACTTATTCGAAATTTGTATAAACTTAAAAATAATATTAATATATGCATAGCCCTTCATAAATTGTTATTATTCAAAATCTTTAACGCTGGCACAAATTCCTGTATGATAACTATAAATGGTTTCAAAAGTACGCGCACTAACCCTACTACTAGAAATATTCGAAAATGCCCAATCAATATGGGTATTTCCATTGGTTGTGGATTCATTTAAGTCTAAGAGAAATTTAAGTCTTTTCAAGAAATAAGTATTTCTACCACAGCCTGAGAGGCATTGAAGGTTAATATTAAAATCTCCGAAAATTAAAGAATTGTTCCCTAATACATTTGAATTTTCCTGAACAAGTCTCTCAAACTCAACATTAAATCTTGACAAAGGATATGTTGGACTTCTATAAACAACCAAAATACCTTAAGCGCTATATTTCATAAGAGCAAATTCAAAAACAGAATCGACCACTAGAGCAAAGACTGGTATTCTGCAATAAATCATTTCTAATAAATATAAGAATACCTCTTTTAGGTCGACCACCGCTGGCTAATGAAGGGCAATCAAGTCGCACTGCTGTAGAGTAACCCGGAATTCCAGGTCCAGGAATTTTGTGCACTATGGCGAAGTTTAGCTCGAGCGTTCACTCCTACACTGTCATCTAAAAATTTTATCCAAAGAATTAAAGGAAGATTGGATGTATTGAAATCTATATCCATTGGGATCCCTGTGGCTCCATTTACGAGACCCTCTGCCGTGTCTACATTGACAGTCATCATATACTTGGCAGTGGTTTTTAAAATAAGACGACTACACAAACCTTGAGTATCAGAAGTTTTAAAACCCTTGGCATCTTCTAAATACTTGTTTCTAGCTGTTTCATTAAAATGAGCAGCTTTAATAAAGTCTACAGCATCAGAAATATATTCCTCAGTGGGAATAGAAGATAATTTTGCCCCATTGTAAAAATCTGTATTTCTATTACTAAGAAATAGATGAATTGCTTCATCTGGAACTTGACTAGCGTCAAAATTTCCAGTCCTAAACAAATCAATATCTATGGGGGTCATTTGGCAGGATGCATGTTATTCAATGCTAAAGCAGAAGGTTGATCGTCGCGCTGTCGCATAATCTCCGTGAGTTCAAAAAACTTAAAACGTTCCCACAAAGAAGGACCAACAGGATGCTATAAGGGTCGTGAGATGAAGAAGTGGACTGAAAAATCCAACGGTCACCTACAGGGCGTAATTGGCTGAGATCGCCGAACACGATTACAGAAATGCCCCCAAAAGGAGAATCTCGATTAAATCTATCTAAATCGATCTTAAATCGATCTAAATAAGAAAACATTTTAGCACCCACCATAGATATTCATCAATAATTTTTTAGGTTTTAGATCTATGAACCTAGTTCGAATAGTATTCAGTAGATCAGAACTTAAATCCCTAAAAGCAGACCCAGACTGGTTAATGGGAAGAGAAAACATGGAATGTAGTGTGGAACCTTCAATTCCAAAAAGCAGCGCACAAAAGAATCTTAACAGTATTTGGGTCGTTTCCTCTCCTACGATTATACTCTACAGAAAGCGACTGAAAAATTGCAGAAATAAGCCTACTTTTGCCAACACCTGCACCGCCACTTACAAACTCACGGAAAATTTCATTGTTCTTCACATTGTGAACATGAGTGAGAAAAGTTTTCTGCCTAATATTAAGAGACCTAACAACACTTGCCAGATTTTCAGGCGAAATTATTGGCGGGAGTTTAATAACTCGGATATCATTGTCTGTATCCTGTGGTTGGTCATTGCCATTTAAATTTAACAGATTGAGCTGAGAGCTAATTTCAGGAAATGCTAAAACTCTAAATTCTAGATTATCTTCTAAATCTCTACCTTCGTTTTCCATTGCTCTTCTAAGTGCATCTTCTAAATTGTCTAATACATTGTATTTGATGAACCCGGCCCTAATAATTTCCTCATGTTCATTGTAAAACTCCTCACAATTTCTCTGAACTAATTCAATTTGCTCGTCCCTCCATGGAAAATACAACATAACTAATTCCTAAAGTAATTCTGCCTATCAGTGTTAATATTATATTTCCTATACCTGATTGTGCAAGGCCACTTTCTTAAAGAGATAAAGCCACTACCATCTCGCAAAGCAATACTACCTCCTATAACCTCTCCCTCTTCCTCACTGCTAGTATTGCGACGAGACCTAACACTAAATTCATAATTGGCTGCAAAATCGGCTAAACAGAGTTCCTCAAAAATATTTGGCCTTTCTACATAACGGTCAAGTAGCCGTTTAACAAAGATGTCATTGAATCCTGAGGCAAACTTTGCAATGCTGTCTAGATTTGAGCATTTTAACTCGAAGATCTGGTAAACTAGTATTGATAAATGTATCCTTATGGCTTATATGGGACATTGACATCCCTAAACAGCAATAGGCAGCTTCCGGAGCAGAGATCTCAGTGCCGCAAATGAATTTATGACCAATATATTGTAACTTTTCCCTAATAGTTAAATTTCCTCTCTCAACACTAGCTACAGCTTCCCTCATTAGCTTTGAAATGTCTCTTTGGGATTTATTTATAGAATTTATTATATAGCTGCAGCAAGCAAACGGATCCAATATGAACTGAATGTCCATATTGGCCCTCTGCATAGACAGAATATGCTTATTATAAGCATTAATGTTGATTTCGGCAAAAGTACTTTTTAGAAAAATTTGTGGTTTTTTAGGCTAGACCTTAGAGCAAGTTTATATTCCTCATAACTGAGGTTCACATTTTCATGTGACAGAAAGTTTTTGAGTTTTGCTCAAGTGGGAAATAATGTCAAAGAAAAACTAGTGTTGAGAAACTTTTGAATCCACTGAAAATTCTCTCGATGACGAGGTCTATTTTCAGCTTCATCGGAAATTGGCCTCAAGATCTTTGTTTGGGGCATTGGAGGATTGGGTATCCCGAATATAAAATTTCTTGCCCTCTAACTTTTCGGAGGCAAGTAAAACTGTGGCTATGAGTTTGGTAAACTAAAAAGGGAGCTAATTCTGAATTTGTTATATCTGTGGTAACAAACTGGTCGATAAGGCTAGAACTGCTGGTATCGAAGCATCGTTGCTTAGATCGACTATTAGGCATCTTTCAGCCAAAACATGCCATGAATATGAGGAGAGCCCCTTTGTTGAAACTCAACACGCCAATAAAATTTATTTACAAAATGCTCACCGAAAATGCCTCCCTGACTTTTCATAACTTTTAATAACTCTCTATACCTATGTTCAAAATTCCTCGCACATGTAACTGGATCTGATCTAATAAGCCGAGCTTTTTCATTAAATAACAAACCTGATGCTTCCTCCTCTGTTATGTCTACCCTATCAACTGTTTTCCTAAGTATAACAAGCAACTCCGTCCACTTTGTCTCGGCAGCTGACAAAGTTATAAAAAAAGTGGGAAGTCCGAATTGGCGAATCATTGCCATAACTTTTTTTTTCTCATCCTCCCAATGAGCTGGTGAAGTGCGAATACCCTTTAGAACCCTATAACCCTCATCATGTCGAATTAAATTATTAACAAAATCTTCCCTAAGTATATTAGAAGCTGTGACTGCGCGTGAAGCGCAATGTTTTTGTAAACATGTGGAAGTATTATTCCGAATCGTTATCAGCTCTAATTTCTTGTAATTAAAGAACAACTTATCTGTCCTGCAACCTCTTCTATCTACATTCCTAAGCTCGGATCTAACTATGGTTGCGTAGCTTGATGAAGTTCTTCTCATATTCCATTCTACGTTTGAGGTGGAGCTCGATAACCTCGGTATCATTAAATGCTCGTGGAGCGAAGTAACTATGTTACCGACAGGAATTGGGACATTAACTACAGCTCCTTTAATTGCGCTTTGACGCTCGTGGCCTGTTGCCCTAATTATCATAAAAGGAAGACGATGAGAAATGACACGTTCTTCTAGAATTGGCAAATCTAAAAGACATTCTGGACGAGTTGTGAAATCTAATCCATGTGAAATGGCAAACTTGGGCATGGTGTTTCTTGAAATATGGGCAAAACAAGTGGAACAGAATGTGAAGTTGTCATCAGTAGGAGGAAACTGATTAGCAATTTCAAAAATCGAAGCGCTAAAGTCAAAATTATTTTCTAAGAACTCGTGAGACTTTACCTTCACTTTATGGGGAAACCACAGACCTTTACAACAGTAGCAAATTTGACTGGGGCCTAACTTCACTATTCTATTGAATTTATCCATCAAAAATTCTAAATTAAGTCGACTTATTGGATTACTAGGATCCTTAGGAGTATTCGCACGGTTTTGTCTATTACGTAACGCGTTTCTAGTATTCTCTGCTATTCTATTTTCCCTAACGCTCCTATGCTGACTCACTCGTTGGCTAACGTTTCTAATATCTGCGCGATTGTCCCAGATGAATGACAATGAATGATCTGCGCCATTGTGCCAGAGTGTTACGTGCCCGCTGAATCGCCCTACGCTGCTCGGTTCTTCTATCCTGTGAACTACGATTTTTATCTTGCTCTCTTTCTATGTTCCGTCAAAGGATTTGATCGTCGTACCCTATGTCCTTCTGTATTTTCTACTTGTTCGTTTTCCCTATAGTTTGAGTCTCTTCTACAATTCGATCGGCGTCGTGTATTTCTTGCATGTTCTGTCTGTCTGTTCGAAGGATTTGATCGTCGTACCCTATGTCCTTCTGTATTTTCTACTTGTTTGTTTTCCCTATAGTTTGAGTCTCTTCTACGATTCGATCGGCGTTGTGTATTTGTTGCCTGTTCTGTCTGTCTGTTCAAAGGATTTGATCGTCGTACCCTATGTCCTTCTGTATTTTCTACTTGTCGATCGGCGTTGTGTATTTGTCGCCTGTTCTGCCTGCCTGTTCGATGGATTTGATCGTCGTACCATATGTTCTTCTGTATTTTCTGCTTGTTCCCTTTCCCTATAGTTTAGGTCTCTTCTAGGATTCGATCGGCGTCGTGTATTTGTTGCATGTTCTGTCTGTCTGTTCGAAGGATTTGATCGTCGTACCCTATGTCCTTCTGTATTTTCTACTTGTTTGTTTTCCCTATAGTTTGAGTCTCCTCTACGATTCGATCGGCGTTGTGTATTTGTTGCCTGTTCTGTCTGTCTGTTCAAAGGATTTGATCGTCGTACCCTATGTCCTTCTGTATTTTCTACTTGTTCCCTTTCCCTATAGTTTGAGTCTCTTTTACGATTCGATCGCCGTCGTGTATTTGTCGCCTGTTCTGCCTGCCTGTTCGATGGATTTGATCGTCGTACCATATGTTCTTCTGTATTTTCTGCTTGTTCCCTTTCCCTATAGTTTGAGTCTCTTCTACGATTCGATCGCCGTCGTGTATTTGTCGCCTGTGCTGCCTGCCTGTTCGATGGGTTTGATCGTCGTACCATATGTTCTTCTGTATTTTCTTCTTGTTCCCTTTCCCTATAGTTTGAGTCTCTTCTACGATTCGATCGGCGTCGTGTATTTTTTGCCTGTTCTGTCTGCCTGTTCGATGGATTTGATCGTCGTACCATATGTTCTTCTGTATTTTCTACTTGTTCCCTTTCCCTATAGTTTGAGTCTCTTCTACGATTCGATCGGCGTTGTGTATATGTTGCCTGTGTTCTGTCTGTCTGTTCAAAGGATTTGATCGTCGTACCCTATTCCCTAATGAATTGCGAATTTGTTTTACGAACCTAAATTTAATGTTGCGCCTACGAGTAGACCGACGAACAGTATCAAGAGCCTGTTCTCCCGAGCTAGTCGATGCACTTAAGTTTTCCCTACGCGTTTGCTGATATACTAAATTTCTCTGCCTCTCTACTTCTACGTATGAAAGAACGCTCCTATTCAATGTATTCCTTAATCTCCTATTATGCGACTGCTGAGACTATTAATACGTGGCATAATTAAAATAACACAAAAAACTACACTTGAAAAATCAAAATCTGATAAAAAAGGTTAGATGTACATACAAAAATGTTATATGTATATAAAAGAGAGATAAATGTATAAAAAATAAAAATAACGTATATGTAAATAAAAAGGATTGGGAATATGTATATAGAATGTATGTATAAAATGAAGTAAGTAAGTCGTCGCGCCGACTTTCGTATACCATGCACCTTGCAAATCTATTTTGTTACTAGTTATATTCATGGGTTAAAGTCGAAAACAGACAGCTTGACGCATTTACCACCGGATGAAGCTTGGTATATATGTATATTATAGAATTAACAGATAAATATGTGGGTGCGTCCGTGCGGACGAGGAAGAACGAGGTACAAATATAACACTATCATTAAAATAAACGTTCAATGAAGTTATACTTCTGTAAAGTAGAAAATCTAAGTTTTGAATTTTTGTGAACATGACATTGTTGTACCTGTCGCTTATCGTCGTATTGGAAATCCCTACCTTTTCCCCAACGGAAGTACCTGGACCTGAGATTTTTTCAATGGGCGCCTGAAATTGCATAATTTCTTTGCAGGTACAGACCCAAACGTCTGCACCTGCAGCCAACGGTCGTGTGTGAAACTTTAACTCCTTCTCATCGGAAGTACCTGTGAGTGAGGTTTTTGTCAATGGGCAATAGAAAAGCATTGTGCCATTTCAATATTGCACGTACAGATCAAGAATGATGTACCTGTTAGTACGATTAAGAACAACTGTTTCAGGTTTCGGTCAATGGACGTTGGGAAATAGTTGCACATTGATTTCAGATTCGTACACGATTCATTCAAAATCTATCTTCAAAACGTTAACATCGTGTTCTGCCAGTGTTTAAGTGCCAAATAAAATATTAAAGTGATTTTTAATGTTCCAAAAAGTAATACATAGTGGTTTAAAGTGAAGAGTGTTTTGTGGGATTGCAAAATTAATCTGTAGCAAAATAAATCCGTTTTGTGTTTTGAGTGCTAGTGAGACTTTTGCAAGAAACAGCTAGTGTAGTTTTTGCTTTCACTTGTTTGTTTGGAAATTGTAAGTCGTTTTTTACAATATTATTATATTCTCTATACTTGAACCAAAAATAGTTTTTTCCAAAACTTTTTATTTTCCTTTTCATTATAATTTTATTTGCCCATACTCTACCAAAAAATTGTTTTTTTCAAAACTGTTTTATTTCCTTTTCATTATAATTTTATTTACCCATACTTTATTCACATATATGTATATTCGATATACATATTCCTAAACCTTATTTTTTACATATACCTTATTTTTATTTTTATACCCTTGCAGAGGGTATTATAAAATTGGTCAGATGTTTGTAACGCACAGAAGGAGACGTTTCCGACCCCATAAAGTATATATATTCTTGATCAGCATGAGAAGCTGAGTCGATAAAGCCATGTCCGTCTGTCCGTCTGTCCGTCCGTCTGTGCGTATGCGTATTACTCAGCCGTCTTAAGAGCTATCGGTCTGAAATTTTGTTTCGAGGTTTTTTATTACCCGGGAAAAATAAAGTATGAAATTCATAAGGATCGGACCACTATATCATATAGCTCTAGAAGAACTAGAAGAAACATTTTCATAAAAATCGGAGTATGCTATGAAATTTACATATGTGATAATATTGGATATAAAACCCCAGATCCCAAAATATGAATGTGATCGGATAAATATAACACACACAGACGCAACGCTACATGAACTGTATGTGTTTGCTTTGGGAATAAGGGAAGAAGAAGAACAAATTGTAAAATAGAGAGTAAAATTGTTTTGTTTGTATATTGATGAATTGAGTTGCAGAAAACCAATTTTGAACATGTAAAACTATTATTACCAAGGACAGCAAGGGTATATAAACTTCGGCATAGCCGATGTTATCTTCTTTGATATTTTTTATACGTATATCCCTTTATTTTATATACTTTATTCATATATATGTATATTCTATATACATATTCCCAATCCTTATTATTTACATATACGTTATTTTTATTTTTTATACATTTATCTCTCTTTTATATACATATAACATTTAACATATAACATTTAACCTTTTTTATCAGATTTTGATTTTTTAAGTGTAGTTTTTTTGTGCTATTTTAATTATGCCACGTATTAATAGACTTTGGGCTTCTCAGCAGTCGCATAATAGGAGATTAAGGAATACATTGAATAGGAGCGTTCTTTCATACGTAGAAGTAGAGAGGCAGAGAAATTTAGTTATCAGCAAACGCGTAGGGAAAACTTAAGTGCATCGACTAGCGCGGGAGAACAGGCTCTTGATACTGTTCGTCGATCTACTCGTAGGCGCAACATTAACTTTAGGTTCGTAGAACAAATTCGCAATTTATTAGGGCATAGGGTACGACGATCAAATCCTTTGAACAGACAGACAGAACAGGCAACAAATACGCAGAGCCGATCGAATCGTAGAAGCGACTCAAATTATAGGGAAAGGGAACAAGCAGAAAATACAGTAAGACATAGGGAGCGACGATCAATTCCATCGAACAGGCAGGCTGAACAGGCGACAAATACCCAACGGCGATCGAATCGTAGAAGAGACTCAAACTATAGGGAAAGGGAACAGTAGAAAATACAGAAGGACATAGGGTACGACGATCAAATCCTTTGAACAGACAGACAGAACAGGCAACAAATACACAACGCCGATCGAATCGTAGAAGAGACTCAAACTATGGGGAAAGGGAACAAGCAGAAAATATAGAAGAACATAGGGTACGACGATCAAATCCATCGAACAGGCAACAAATACACAACGCCGATCGAATCGTAGAAGAGACTCAAATTATAGGTAAAGAGAACAAGCAGAAAATACAGAAGAACATTGGGTACGACGATCAAATCCATCGAACAGGCAGGCAGAACAGGCGACAAATTCACGAAGCCAATCGAATCGTAGAAGAGACTCAAACTATAGGGAAAGGGAACAAGTAGAAAATACAGAAGAACATAGGGTACGACGATCAAATCCATCGAACAGACAAGCAGAACAGGCGACAAATACACGACGGCGATCGACTCGTAGAAGAGACTCAAACTATAGGGAAAACGAACAAGTAGAAAATACAGAAGGACATAGGGTAGGACGATCAAATCCTTTGAACAGACAGGCAGAACAGGCAACAAATACACGACGCCGATATATATATCGAATCGTATAAGAGACCCAAACTATAAGGAAAGGGAACAAGCAGAAAATACAGAAGAACATAGGGTACGACGATCAAATCCATCGAACAGGCAGGCAGAGCAGGCGACAAATACACGACGGCGAACAAATCGTAGAAGACACCCAAACTATAGGGAAAGGGAACAAGCAGAAAATACAGAAGAAAATAGGGTACGACGATCAAATCCATCGAACAGGCAGGCAGAACAGGCGACAAATACACGACGGCGATGAATCGTAGAAGAGACTCAAAGTATAGGGAAAACGAACAAGTAGAAAATACAGAAGGACATAGGGTACGACGATCAAATCCTTTGAACAGACAGGCAGAACAGGCAACAAATACACGACGCCGATATATATATCGAATCGTATAAGAGACCCAAACTATAAGGAAAGGGAACAAGCAGAAAATACAGAAGAACATAGGGTACGACGATCAAATCCATCGAACAGGCAGGCAGAACAGGCGACAAATACACGACGGCGAACGAATCGTAGAAGAGACTCAAACTATAGGAAAAGGAAACAAGTAGAAAATACAGAAGGACATAGGGTACGACGATCAAATCCTTTGAACAGACAGACAGAACAGGTAACAAATACACAACGCCGATCTAATCGTAGAAGAGACTCAAACTATAGGGAAAGGGAACAAGCAGAAAATACAGAAGAACATCGGGTACGACGATCAAATCCTTTGACGGAACATAGAAAGAGAGCAAGATAGAAATCGTAGATCACAGGATAGAAGAACCGAGCAGCGTAGGGCGATTGAGCGGGCACGTAACACTCTGGCACGCCGAAGTGCAAGAATTGCAGCCCAGATGGACAATCGCGCAGCTATTAGAAACGTTAGCCAACGAGTGAGTCAGCATAGGAGCGTTAGTAAAAATAGAATAGCAGAGAATACTAGAAACGCGTTACGTAATAGACAAAACCGTGCGAATACTCCTAAGGATCCTAGTAATCCAACAAGTCGACTTAATTTAGAATTTTTGATGGATAAATTCAATAGAATAGTGAAGTTAGGCCCCAGTCAAATTTGCTACTGTTGTAAGGGTCTCTGGTTTCCCCATAAAGTGAAGGTAAAGTCTCACGAGTTCTTAGAAATAATTATGATTTTAGCGCTTCGATTTTTGAAATTGCTAATCAGTTTCCTCCTACTGATGACAACTTCACATTCTGTTCCACTTGTTTTGCCCATATTTCAAGAAACACCCTGCCCAAGTTTGCCATTTCACATGGATTAGATTTCACAACTCGTCCAGAATGTCTTTTAGATTTGCCAATTCTAGAAGAACGTGTCATTTCTCATCGTCTTCCTTTTATGATAATTAGGGCAACAGGCCACGAGCGTCAAAGCGCAATTAAAGGATCTGTAGTTAATGTCCCAATTCCTGTCGGTAACATAGTTACTTCGCTCCCACGAGCATTTAATGATACCGAGGTTATCGAGCTCCATCTCAAACGTAGAATGGAATATGGTCACGATTTTATGGCAGAAACCGTCAGACCCGCTAGAATCGAAAGGGCACTTAGATTTTTAGTTAACACAGAGTTGTATAGGAAACATAATATTACAATTAATGAGCAAAGGCTTGATTCTTATGAATCCGAAGTAGTTCCATTTTATGCTAGTGAGGAAAATACTTCCACATGTCTACGAAAACATAGACATAACAGAGGAGGAAGCATCAGGTTTGTTTTTTAATGCTCGGCTTATTAGATCAGATTCAGTTACATGTGCGAGGTATTTTGAACATAGGTATAGAAAGTTATTAAAAGTTATGAAAAGTCAGGGAGGCATTTTCGGTAGGCATTTTGTAAATAAATTTTATTGGCGTGTTGAGTTTCAACAAAGGGGCTCTTCTCATATTTATGGCATGTTTTGGCTGAAAGATGCCCCAATAGTCGATCTAAGCAACGATGCTTCGATACCACCAGTTGTAGCCTTCATCGACCAGTTTGTTACCACAGATATAACAAATTCAGAATTAGCTCCCTTTTTATACCATACACCTATAGGGTGAAATGGTATATTAAAGTCGCCAAAATGTATGTAACAGGCAGAAGGAAGCATCTCCGACCCCACAAAGTATATATATTCTTGATCAGGATCAACAACCGAGTCGATCTAGCCATGTCCGTCTGTCCGTCCGTCCGTCCGTCCGTCCGTCCGTCCGTCCGTCCGTCCGTCTGTCCGTCTGTCCGTATGAACACCTAGATCTCGGAGACTGTAAGATCTAGAGCCACCAAATTTGGTATGTAGACTCGTGTAGTATGTAGAGTGATCAAGTTTATTTCAAATTTTTGCCACGCCCCTTCCCGCCCCCGCAATTTAAAAAAAGCGTTTATCTCAAAAAGTATTCCAGCTAGAGACACCATATTTGGTATGTATATTCGCTTAGTAAATGCACACATTTTGTATGCATACAAATTTTGCCACGCCCTTTTCCACCCCCGTAATTTGAAAAACTTGATTATCTCCCGTATTTTTTTACCTTATGCAATCAAATTTGGCACACTTAAATTTAATACTAATATCTAGCAAAATACCAAATTTGATCAAAATCGGACAAAAAACAGTCGAGTTATGCATATAAACGTTTTTCCATAAGGCCGGAGTTGGCCGTTGGCTGGTGGGGGCGCTAGGGTGCTCGTATGATTGAGTGAGCGAGATAATAAGATATGCTTGTAAAAAGCATGTGAAAATGCATTTGTTTAATAAAGTTGAAATATTTGCTTTACTGGTGTATGGTATACCTAAGTCGGCGAGACGACTTACTTACTTCATTAGTTTACCAAACTCATAGCCACAGTTTTACTTGCCTCCGAAAAGTTAGAGGGCAAGAAATTTGTAGATTCGGGATACCCAATCCTCCAATGCCCCAAACAGAGATCTTGAGGCCAATTTCCGATGAAGCTGAAAATAGACCTCGTCATCGAGAGAATTTTCAGCGGATTCAAAAGTTTCTCAACACTAGTTTTTCTTCTGACATTATTTCCCAATTTAGCAATTTCAAAAACTTTCTGTCACATGAAAATGTGAACCTCAGTTATGAGGAATATAAACTTGCTCTAAGGTCTAGCTTAAAAAAGCCCCAAATTTTTCTAGAAAGAACTTTTGCCGAAATCAAGATAAATGCTTATAATAAGCATATTCTCTCTATGCAGAGGGCCAATATGGACATTCAGTTCATATTGGATCCGTTTGCTTGCTGCAGCTATATAATAAATTATATAAATAAATCCCAAAGAGGCATTTCAAAGCTAATGAGGGAAGCTGTAGCTAGTGTTGAGAGAGGAAATTTAACTATTAAGAAAAAGTTACAATATATTGGTCATAAATTCATTTGCGGCACTGAGATCTCTGCTCCGGAAGCTGCCTATTGCTGTTTAGGGATGTCAATGTCCCATATAAGCCATAAGGATAAATTTATCAATACTAGTTTACCAGATCTTCGAGTTAAAATGCTCAAATCTAGACAGCAATTGCAAAGTTTGCCTCAGGATTCAACTGACATCTTTGTTAAAGGGCTACTTGACCATTATGTAGAAAGGCCAAATATTTTTGAGGAACTCTGTTTAGCCGATTTTGCAGCCAATTATGAATTTAGTGTTAGGTCTCGTCGCAATACTAGCAGTGAGGAAGAGGGAGAGGTTATAGGAGGTAGTATTGCTTTGCGAGATGATAGTGGCTTTATCTCTTTAAGAAAGTGGCCTTGCACAATTAGGTATAGGAAATATAATATTATCACTGATAGGCAGAATTACTTTAGGGAATTAGTTATGTTGTATTTTCCATGGAGGGACGAGCAAATTGAATTAGTTCAGAGAAATTGTGAGGAGTTTTACAATGAACATGAGCAAATTATTAGGGCCGGGTTCAACAAATACAATGTATTAGACAATTTAGAAGACGCACTTAGAAGAGCAATGGAAACGAAGGTAAAGATTTAGAAGATTATCTAGAAGAACAAGTTGTACTTGACGAGGAGTTTAGAGTTTTAGCATTTCCTGAAATTAGCTCTCAGCTCAATCTGTTAAATTTAAATGGCAATGACCAACCACAGGATACAGACAATGATATCCGAGTTATTAAACTCCCGCCAATAATTTCGCCTGAAAATCTGGCAAGTGTTGTTAGGTCTCTTAATATTAGGCAGAAAACTTTTCTCACTCATGTTCTTCACAATGTGAAGAACAATGAAATTTTCCATGAGTTTGTAGGTGGCGGTGCAGGTGTTGGCAGTAGGCTTATTTCTGCAATTTTTCAGTCGCTTTCTATAGAGTATAATCGTAGGAGAGGAAACGACCCAAATACTGTTAAGATTCTTTTGTGCGCTCCAACAGGAAAAGCTGCTTTTGGAATTGGAGGTTCCACACTACATTCCATGTTTTCTCTTCCCATTAACCAGTCTGGGTCTGCTTTTAGGGATTTAAGTTCTGATCTACTGAATACTCTTGGAACTAGTTTCATAGATCTAAAACTTATAATTATTGATGAGATATCTATGGTGGGTGCTAAAATGTTTTCTTATTTAGATTCTCGCCTCAAGCAGATTTTTCATAATCGAGTTTTTGGGGGCATTTCTGTAATCGTGTTCGGCGATCTCAGACAATTACGCCCTGTAGGTGACCGTTGGATTTTTCAGTCCACTTCTTCATCTGACGACCCTTATAGCATCCTTGTTGATCCTTCTTTGTGGGAACGTTTAAGTTTTTTGAACTCACAGAGATTATGCGACAGCGCGACGATCAACCTTTTGCTTTAGCATTGAATAACATGGCATCCGGCCAAATGACACTCATAATAATTGATTGGACTAGAATTTTTGACGCTATTCAAGTTCCAATTCATCTATTTTTTAGTAATAGGGATACAGATTTTTACAACAGGACAAAATTATCTTTTATTCCCACTGAGGAATATATTTCTGAGTGAACGCTCGAGCTAAACTTCGCCGTCTTGCACAAAATTCCTGGACCCCCATTCAGAAAACAGTAAAAGGTTTTCAATTTAGATCCAATGAGCAAGTCACTATAGATAGAAAACAATTTCCGGTTATAGCTGCAGAAGCTATAACTATTCCTAAAAGTCAAGGTGCTACATATGACAGAGTAGTGGTCCGCACCAGTTCAGGAATGCAACGGGAAGCATTATATGTTGCATGTAGCAGTGCAACTAGTGCCGCAGGTCTTTTTATTGTAGGTCAATTTAGACAGAACTACAAAAGTTACGTACTGAAAAGGCACTTCGTACACATTTTGATCCATTATTTGATAGCTTCAATTTTAATGTTTTCCTCCATAATACGGAAAATTTGCACTGTCATATTCGGGATGTATCTTCTAATCAACTGATGCTTCAGTCATCAATACTGTGTTTTGTAGAGACTTCCACGTTTCGAAATTCCGGGTTACTCTACAGCAGTGCGACTTGATTCTTCTATTTATTAGAAATGATTTATTGCAGAATACCAGTCTTTGCTCTAGTGGTCGATTCTATGCTAGATCGAATAGCTTAACCGCCCCTGTTTTTGAATTTGCTCTTATGAAATATAGCGCTTTAGGTATTTTGGTTGTTTATAGAAGTCCAACATATCCTTTGTCAAGATTTAAAGTTGAGTTTGAGAGACTTGTTCAGGAAAATTCAAATGTATTAGGGAATATTCATCTTCAATGCCTCTCAGGCTGTGGTAGAAATATTTATGATTTTCTTGTAATTAATTTCAACTATACTTCTCTCTTAGATTTAAATGAATCCACAACCAATGGAAATACCCATATTGATTGGGCATTTTCGAATATTTCTAGTAGTAGGGTTAGTGCGCGTACTTTTGAAACCATTTATAGTTATCATACAGGAATTTGTGCCAGCGTTGAAGATTTTGAATAATAACAATTTATGAAGGGCTATGCATATATTAATATTATTTTTAAGTTTATACAAATTTCGAATAAGTAACATATCTATATTGTTTTAAATGGGAAATATGAAATAACGTAATTATTACTTAAATGAATTTTAATAAGTGTTTTAAAAACCTACTTTAACCGTTGTTAATTTGTTTTATTTTTTGTTTATTGAGAAATTGGTACATGAATCGTTAGCGGCAACTTGTGTACTGTTTACATATAACTTTTTCAAGCACACAAGCACTTTAGCGCCGCTAATGCTTCTCTAATGCCGGTACCAAAAACTCGTAGAATTAGTATGCAATTTTCAAAGTCGACTCTACAAAATGCCATCGAGCCAAATGTGCAAGTATTGTTTTTATTTGATGCTGTCTTCTTTTCCAAACACGAAATTACTAAAAAAAATATTTTAAAAATTTGTCTTTTTTTAGTTAACCAATGTGTGTAAGGACATAGGAATTCTCGCTTGACTTGGCCGGGAAATTCGTCCGACTTAAACCCTATTGGCCACTTATGGCACGAAATGAAACGAAAAGTGACAGACCAGAAACCACAAAATAAGTTGCAGCTGATTTCGTCCTTGGAAAATGTTTGGGACAACGTTATTACCGAGGATACTCTGCGAGTCCTTGTTGATTCAATGCCGTCGCGAATAATGGCAGTTATACAGGCTAAAGGGGGCGTGACAACCTATTAGTATTTTTTTTATTTTCATTTAACATTACTTTTAAAAAAATGAAATGAGTTATAAAGCTTACATCCGAGATGAGTCCACAAGAATTTTCTTCCGCTAACCATTGAATTTTGGTCAATTTTGCTGTGTTTTTGTTTCATCACTTTAATATTTTATTTGGCACTTAAACACTGGCAGAACACGATGTTAACACTTTGAAGATAGATTTTGAATGAATCGTGTGCGAATCCCAAATCAGTGAACAAACATCACTACCTGAACCTGAAACAGTTGTTCTTAATCGTACTAACAGGTACATCATTCTTGATCTGCACGTGCAATATTGAAATGGCGCAATGCTTATCTATTGCCCATTGACAAAAACCTCACTCAAAGGTACTTCCGATGAGAAGGAGGTAAAGTTCACATACGACCGTTGGCTCCAGGTGCAGACGTTTGGGTCTGTACCTGAAAAGAAATTATGCAATTTCAGGCGCCCATTGTAAAATCTCAGGTCCAGGTAAATCCGTTGGGGAAAAGGTAGGGATTTCCAATACGACGATAAGCGACAGGTACGACAATGTCATGTTAACAAAAATTCAAAACTTAGATTTTCTACTTTACAGAAGTATAACTTCATTGAACGTTTATTTTAATGATAGTGTTATATTTCTACTTCGTTCTTCCTCGTCCGTACGGACGCACCGACATATTTATCTGTTAATTCTATATGTATATACCAAGAATTATCCGGTTGTAAATGCTTCAAGCTGTCTGTTTTCGACTTTAACCCATGAATATAACTTGTAACAAAATAGATTTACTTGGTGCATGGTATACCAAAGTCAGCGCGACGACTTTTTTACTTCATTTTTCTTTGGCCCTATTCGTCCAACGCAACTCCTCCAACTGTGACAGTCGTCACGTGGTATATCCGACACATTTCATTTACAATTTTGTAATTGACCAAAACAAGTCTTTTCCTTTTGAGGTTTCTTTATGTAATAATTCTTAATTCTCTAACAATGGTCAAGTGCAGCTAAGACCGCATAGCTGCACTGCCAGTGACGCCAGCAGAGGAGCGGTCTGGTTATGCATAAATGTAGTGAGGAAAACTTAAGTGCATCGACTAGCGCGGGAGAACAGGCTCTTGATACTGTTCGTCGGTCTACTCGTAGGCGCAACATTAACTTTAGTTTCGTAGAAAAAATTCGCAATTCATAAGGGCATAGGATACGACGATCAAATCATTTGAACAGACAGACAGAACAGGCAACAAATACGCAGAGCCGATCGAATTGTAGAACAGACTCAAACTATAGGGAAAGGGAACAAGCAGAAAATACAGTAGGACATAGGGTACGACGATCAATTCCATCGAACAGGCGGGCGGAACAGGCGACAAATACACAACGCCGATCGAATCGTAGTAGAGACTCAAACTATAGGGAAAGGGAACAAGCAGAAAATACTGAAGAACATAGGGTACGACGATCAAATCCATCGAACAGGCAGACAGAACAGGCAACAAATACACAACGCCGATCGAATCGTAGAAGAGACTCAAACATAGAGACGATCAAATCCATCGAACAGGCAGACAGAACTGGCAACAAATACACAACGCCGATCGAATCGTAGAAGAGACTCAAACTATAGGGAAAGAGAACAAGCAGAAAATACAGAAGAACATAGGGTACGACGATCAAATCCATCGAACAGGCAGGCAGAACAGGCGACAAATACACGACGGCCATGGAATTGTAGAAGAGACTCAAACTATAGGGAAAACGAACAAGTAGAAAATACAGGAGAACATAGGGTACGACGATCAAATCCTTTGAACAGACGGACAGAACAGGCAACAAATACACAACGCCGATCGAATCGTAGAAGAGACTCAAACTATAGTTAAAGGGAACAAGCAGAAAATACAGAAGAAGATAGGGTACGACGATCAAATCCTTTGAATATATACCGACGGAACATAGAAAGAGAGCAAGATAGAAATCGTAGATCACAGGATAGAAGAAACGAGCAGCGTAGGGCGATTGAGCGGGCACGTAACACTCTGGCACGCCGAAGTGCAAGAATTGCAGCCCAGATGGACAATCGCGCAGTTATTAGAAACGTTAGCCAACGAGTGAGTCAGCATAGGAGCGTTAGTGAAAATAGAATAGCAGAGAATACTAGAAACGAGAGAATACTAGGGATCCTAGTAATCCAACACGTCGACCTAATTTAGAATTTTTGATGGATAAATTCAATAGAATAGTGAAGTTAGGCCCCAGTCAAAATTGCTACTGTTGTAAGGGTCTCTGGTTTCCATATAAAGTGAAGGTAAAGTCTCGCGAGTTCTTAGAAAATAATTATGACTTTAGCGCTTCGATTTTTGAAATTGCTAATCAGTTTCCTGCTACTGATGGCAACTTCACATTCTGTTCCACTTGTTTTGCCCATGTTTCAAGAAACACCCTGCCCAAATTTGCCCTTTCACATGGATTAGATTTCACAACTCGTCCAGAATGTCTTTTAGATTTGCCAATTCTAGAAGAACGTGTCATTTCTCCTCGTCTTGCTTTTATGATAATTGGGGCAACAGGCCACGAGCGTCAAAGCGCAAATAAAGGAGCTGTAGTTAATGTCCCAATTCCTGTCGGTAACATAGTTACTTCGCTCCCACGAGCATTTAATGATACCGAGGTTATCGAGCTCCACCTCAAACGTAGAATGGAATATGGTCACGATTTTATGGCAGAAACCGTCAGCATCAGGTTTGTTATTTGATGAAAAAGCTCGGCTTATTAGATCAGATCCAGTTACATGTGCGAGGTATTTTGAACATATATAAAAGTTATGAAAAGTCAGGGAGGCATTTTCGGTGAGCATTTTGTAAATAAATTTTATTGGCGTGTTGAGTTTCAACAAAGGGGCTCTCCTCATATTCATGGCATGTTTTGGCTGAAAGGTGCCCCAGTAGTCGATCTAAGCAACGATGCTTCGATACCAACAGTTCTAGCCTTCATCGACCAGTTTGTTACCACAGATATAACAAATTCAGAATTAGCTCCCTTTTTAGTTTACCAAACTCATAGCCACAGTTTTACTTGAACAGAAATTTGTAGATTCGGGATACTAAAGCCTCCAATGCCCCAAACAGAGATCTTGAGGCCAATTTCCGATGAAGCTGAAAATAGACCTCGTCATCGAGAGAATTTTCAACGGATTCAAAAGTTTCTTAACATTAATTTTTCTTCTGACATTATTTCCCACTTGAGCAATTTCGAAAACTTTCTGTCACATGAAAATGTAAACCTCAATTATGAAGAATATAAACTTGCTCTAAGGTCTAGCCTAAAAAAGGACCAAATTTTTCTAAAAAGAACTTTTGCCGAAATCAAGATTAATGCTTATAATAAGCATATTCTCTCTATGCAGAGGGCCAATATGGACATTCAGTTCATTTGGATCCGTATGCTTGCTGCAGCTACACTGACGAGCAAAACTGTAACACCGGCTTGCAGTCTTCAGTTGCGTAGCTCTTTGTTAAATTGTGTATGGAGTTTTTGTTTCTGTCAGAAGTAATAATATTTTAGTATAAAAAAATAATATTTTAACAAACTGCAGGAAAAACACGCCTTCAAATGGGGTAAAACATAGGTCCTGGCGTTTTTAAATCAATTTTTTAACACTATTTCGACCAATATTTAATTAGAACCCAATATTATAAAATCAGAAAATGGATTTTATGTTGGCATAAATAAATCCAAATGAAATTTAAAAAAAAAATTCGAGTAATTAAATAAGAATTTCGATCTTTTGGCTTGATAAAGTTAAGGCAATACCAAAGGATATATAAGGGCTAATCTACAGAAATTTTATTCGATGATGCTCTTAACATATGTGGAGTTGAATATTTTATACAACAAAAATTATAAAAACACTTAATACCCTTTAAAAATTAAAAAAAAAAAACACACAAACATTTGGCTTTTTCTTCAATTTTGATTACCATTTCTAGTCTGGGTGACCAAATCACTTCCAACGTTTGGACAAGAGAGCTAAATAGTTACAAAATCAAATGGTAGAAGAATCATCATTGTAGGTTAACTCCGAAAAGAGTTATGAGCTACGCAACTGAAGATTGCAAGCTGGTGTTACAGTTTTGCTCGTCAGTGTATATAATAAATTATATAAAAAATCCCAAAGAGGCATTTCAAAGCTAATGAGGGAAGCTGTAGCTAGCTGTTGAGAGAGGAAATTTAACTATTAGGGAAAAGTTACAATATATTGCCTATTGCTGTTTAGGGATGTCAATGTCCCATATAAGCCATAAGGATAAATTTATCAATACTGGTTTACCAGATCTTGGACAGTTTATCAATACTAGTTTACCAGATCTAGACAGCAATTGCAAAGTTTGCCTCAGGATTCAACTGACATCTTTGTTAAAGGGCTACTTTGCCATTATGTAGAAAGGCCAAATATTTTTGAGGAACTCTGTTTAGCCGATTTTGCAGCCAATTATGAATTTAGTGTTAGGTCTCGTCGCAATACTAGCAGTGAGGAAGAGGGAGAGGTTATAGGAGGTAGTATTGCTTTGCGAGATGGTAGTGGCTTTATCTCTTTAAGAAAGTGGCCTTGCACAATCAGGTATAGGAAATATAATATTAACACTGATAGGCAGAATTACTTTAGGGAATTAGTTATGTTGTATTTTCCATGGAGGGACGAGCAAATTGAATTAGTTCAGAGAAATTGTGAGGAGTTTTACAATGAACATGAGGAAATTATTAGGGCCGGGTTCATCAAATACAATGTATTAGACAATTTAGAAGCCGCACTTAGAAGAGCAATGGAAAACGAAGGTAGAGATTTAGAAGATAATCTAGAAGAACAAGTTGTACTTGACGATGAGTTTAGAGTTTTAGCATTTCCTGAAATTAGCTCTCAGCTCAATCTGTTAAATTTAAATGGCAATGACCAACCACAGGATACAGACAATGATATCCGTGTTATTAAACTCCCGCCAATAATTGCGCATGAAAATCTGGAAAGTGTTGTTAGGTCTCTTAATATTAGGCAGAAAATTTTTTTCACTCATGTTCTTCACAATGTGAAGAACAATGAAATTTTCCATGAGTTTGTAGGTGGCGGTGCAGGTGTTGGCAAAAGTAGGCTTATTTCTGCAATTTTTCAGTCGCTTTCTGTAGAGTATTATCGTATGAGAGGAAACGACCCAAATACTGTTAAGATTCTTTTGTGCGCTCCAACAGGAAAAGCTGCTTTTGGAATTGGAGGTTCCACACTACATTCCATGTTTTCTCTTCCCATTAACCAGTCTGGGTCTGCTTTTAGGGATTTAAGTTCTGATCTACTGAATACTCTTCGAACTAGGTTCATAGATCTAAAACTTATAATTATTGATGAGATATCTATGTTGGGTGCTAAAATGTTTTCTTATTTAGATACTCGCCTCAAGCAGATTTTTCATAATCGAGATTCTCCTTTTGGGGGCATTTCTGTAATCGTGTTCGGCGATCTCAGACAATTACGCCCTGTACGTGACCGTTGGATTTTTCAGTCCACTTCTTCATCTCACGACCCTTTTAGCATCCTTGTTGTTCCTTCTTTGTGGGAACGTTTTAAGTTTTTTGAACTCACAGAGATTATGCGACAGCGCGACGATCAACCTTTTGCTTTAGCATTGAATAACATGGCATCCGGCCAAATGACCCCCATAGATATTAATTTGTTTAGGACTAGGGATACAGGTTTTTACAACAGGGTAAAAAGGGTATAGATTTCAATACATGCAATCTTCCTTTAATTCTTTGGATAAAATTTTTAGATGACAGTGTAGGAGTGAACGCTCGAGCTAAACTTCGCCATCGTGCACAAAATTCCTGGACCCCAATTCAGAAAACAGTAAAAAGTTTTCAATTTAGATCCAATGAGCAAGTCACTATAGATAGAAAACAATTTCCGGTTATAGCTGCAGAAGCTATAACTATTCATAAAAGTCAAGGTGCTACATATGACAGAGTAGTGGTCCACACCAGTTCAGGAATGCAACGGGAAGCATTATATGTTGCATGTAGCAGGGCAACTAGTGCCGCAGACCTTTTTATTGTAGGTCAATTTATTCCCCCAAGATTTGGACAAGGTTCATTAGCTGAGGCAAAACTACAAAAGTTACGTACTGAAAAGGCACTTCGTACATATTTTGATCCACTATTTGATAGCTCCAATTTTAATGTTTTCTTCCATAATACGGAAAATTTGCGCTGTCATATTCGGGATGTATCTTCTAATCAACAGATGCTCCAGTCATCAATACTGTGTTTTGTAGAGACTTCCACGTTTGACAATGAAGCTTTCGAAATTCCGGGTTACTCTACAGCAGTGCGACTTTATTAGCCAGCGGTGTTCGACCTAAAAGAGGTATTCTTATATTTATGTATTTATTGCAGAATACCAGTCTTTGCTCTAGTGGTCGATTCTATGCTAGATCGAATAGCTTAACCGCCCCTGTTTTTGAATTTGCTCTTATGAAATATAGCGCTTTATGTATTTTGGTTGTTTATAGAAGTCCAACATATCCTTTGTCCAAGATTTAAAGTTGAGTTTGAGAGACTTGTTCAGGAAAATTCAAATGTATTAGGGAACAATTCTTTAATTTTCGGAGATTTTAATATTAATCTTCAATGCCTCTCAGGCTGTGGTAGAAATATTTATTTCTTGAAAATAATTTCAACTATACTTCTCTCTTAGACTTAAATGAATCCACAACCAATGGAAATACCCATATTGATTGGGCATTTTCGAATATTTCTAGTAGTAGGGTTAGTGCGCGTACTTTTGAAACCATTTATAGTTATCATACAGGAATTTGTGCCAGCGTTAAAGATTTTGAATAATAACAATTTATGAAGGGCTATGTATATATTAATATTATTTTTCAGTTTATACAAATTTCGAATAAGTAACATATCTATATTGTTTGAAATGGGAAATATGAAATAACGTAGTTATTACTTAAATGAATTTTAATAAATGTTTTAAAAACCTACTTTAACCGTTGTTAATTTGTTTTATTTTTTGTTTATTGAGAAATTGGTACATGAATCGTTAGCGGCAACTTGTGTACTGTTTACATATAACTTTTTCAAGCACACAAGCACTTTAGCGTTGCTACAGGCCAACGGGCGTTCCGGCCTTATGGCTCATCTTGCAGAATACCATTAATTTTCTGTTAATTTTTTTACTTTTCGTCCGATTTCAATAAAGTTTGCTATGTTATTAAAATTTTATAGCAAGTATCAGTGTGCCAAATGTATTTAGATTGGCTTGAGTGTTATATGTAGTTTTTCAGAAAATTAGTTTTGTTTGATTTCTTACTAAATGGTTATTTCTACCGAATTTCATGTCTCTAGATGTAATAGTATTAAGGAAGATTAATTTTTTGTAAATTATGGGGGCAGCAGGGGGCGTGGCAATAATTATGAACTTTTACTTTCTGCGCGCTAACTAATCGACTAATTATACCAAATTTCATATTTTAGCTGCTGTAGTTTTCAGGTAAATATGTTTTATGTAAGTTCTAGGGGCGGAAAGGGGCGTGGCAAAAATTTTGAACACTGAATATCTGCGCACAAACTTAGCGAGTATATATACCAAGTTTGAGGTAGAGACATCTAGAGAGCTAGAGAGCTGTTATACTTTTTAAGAAAACATGTTATGTTTTATGTTAATTCCGGGGGCGTGCCAAAAATTTAGAACTACTATTTTCTGCGCGTTAACTAAACGAATATCCATACAAAATTTCATATCTCTAGCTGCTGTAGTTTTCAGGAAAATCTGTTTTATGTAAGTTCCAGGGGCGGAAAGGGGCTTGGCAAAAATTTTGAACACTGAATATCTGCGCACCAACTTAGCAAGTATATATACCAAATTTGATGTCTTTAGCTGTTATACTTTTTAAGAAAAACAGTTTTATGTAAATTCTGCCGGCGTAAGGGGGGTGGCAAAAATTTGAAACAAACTCGATAACTGTACATACCACACGAGTCTACATACCAAAAGCATGGTATAAAAAGCAACGGAAAAAGGTCAATGGATATTCTGAGTGAGTAGAGTGTGAGAAATGGCTACCTGCATAATGAACTTGACTTTTTAAAGTCATTAAAAACAAGCAACAAGCCAGAAACCCAGCAAAATTTTTATACGTTCATTAATATAAATAAATTAAAAGGAAAAAAGTGTTTTAAATTGAAGTATATGTATATATAAAATGTTTTAAATTTAAGTATATGTATATATTCAAAACAAAATTGTAAGAAATATTTTAAAATTGAGTTGAACCTTATCTCTCCGATAGCAGTATAACCTGTAAAGCTATGCGAAACATTAGGTAGGAACATGTAAAGGAAATTTTTCTTGGGGCTAATAAATACGTAACACGTTGTTGCTGAGTTAGCGTTCTCACGCTTTTGGTTGTTAGGGGGACAATTATTATTTTTGAAAATCCCTTGCGTAAGCATTGGTCATTTCTTTGTATGTTATTCTTATGTTTGTATTGTAAAAGTAAGTTGTTGTTTCTGCTTTGTCTTCTGAACCTCTAATGAATTCTATTTGTCTGTTGTAATAATTAATGGGTCTTTCTACTATTGGAATGTAGTTTTCATTATCCTCGTGAGCACTATGTATTGTAGCTGCTGTGCTTTCTGTTGATCCTAAAAAGTTTTCATCTATTTTAACTCTGGAAAGGGCATCTGCTACATGATTTTCTTTGCCAGGTAAATATTTAATTTTGTAATCAAACTCATTTAGTCTTACTTTCCACCTTTGAAGTTTCATACTTGGTTCTTTTATATTGTTGAGCCATACTAAAGGCTTATGGTCGCTTAGAATTTCGAACTTTCTACCGAAAAGGTATGGCCTAAAATATTTGGTTGCCCATACAATAGATAGTAATTCCTTTTCTATTTCTCACTTTCACTCGTTGCAGAGGACGGACGTGTTTTTTTTGCGCATATCAACTTTAATTTTTTCTCGCGATTAAATACTTTTATATAACTCTTAAATTATCGGTTTAATTAATAACAATTACAACATCCGAATTTTATTTTCATTTCGCGAATTCTTGCTGTCGTTTTTGTTTAAATTTAAATAAAATCAAAACTTACAACAATACTTGCATTAGCGGTGTTGTTGTTTTGTTTATCTCTTTTGCTTTTGTGTCTTTACCGTTTTAACTAACTCTCGCGCTCTTGCGTACAAATTGTTGTTGCATGTGTTCAATTTGACGCGCTCTCCCGCTCTTTCCTATTCTTGATTGATTTGCGCTCTCGTCTTTTGCCTACCCGCGACTCTGTGATACGTGTTTTTGTTTTTGTGTTTTCATTTCTTTTTATTCTTTAGTTGTGAAGGCTTACTCTGCACATTAACCCTTGTGTCAGAACTGGTCAGTATATTCTTTTAGTATAGACTTTTTACCTTTAGAATTTTTATTTTTTATTTTTTTGTATTTCCTTTTGTAATTAAATTAAACTTTTGATAAAATGGTTGTCTGCTCAAAAAATAATTGCAAAGTTGCCACTAATGCGGTTGACTCCCATGATTATATTTTTTGTTGGTTGTGACAATGCGGTTCACGTCAAGTGTGCAGGTTACACAGGCAGAATTAAGGAGTCTATTGCTAAAGGTGGTGGCTTAAAATAGGGATGTGATGCTTGCCGGGAGGTCGAGAATGAGATGCGCTCTTTCATGAGGCGGACTAGAGATAGTTTTGACACTTTAAGGGCAGGTTTTAATAAACTCCAAGCGGAGTTTACTGCGGTGGAGACTCAGTTCAGAAGTTTATCGCTTATGAATGAGTCTCCGAAACGTAAAAGGACCAGTCCTTGGGGTGTTTCTGTATCTGTAGATCCGCCAGCGTCTCTTATCGTCCCCGACCGGTCTCATGCACCGTCCACTCCTAATGTACAGCAATTGATATCGTTTAAGAGCCCGGTTGTGAATGCTATTAGTAATGAATTACCGGTATCACCTGGGAATGATCTCTTAAAAACGATGCCTATTGTAAGTGTCCGATGTGTCTGGGCAATTACCCATTCCAATGGAAATTGCCGATAGTTCTAAAAGTATCGAGAGCCCCGTGAACAAGTTGACTGCTGCAGTGGGTGACTTGTCCAACGTTACTGCTGCGGCTGACGCTTCGGGGCCGCGGCCTCTCGTTGGCATACCACCAAAGAAACATATATTTGTTTCTAGGCTAGACCCTGTTGTCACATCTGATGATGTAATAGCCTATATTCGGAAGAAAGTTAACGTCTCGAATATTGCGGTGGAAAAGTTTAAATTTTCTTATTCTCGGGACATTTCGTCCTTTAAAATTAGTGTTTCTGCCAATATCTTCGACACTATATGTCGAGAAGATTTTTGGCCTAAACATATAATAGTTAAGGAATATACTGTAAAAAAGAAAAATCGGCAACCGATTCGCTTGCCTACGACAACAACTAATACTATTCCTGCCACATCAGCATCTGCTGGTGTGTCAAAAAACTAGCTTCGTCCCTTAACCTGGGTTACCAGAACGTTAGAGGACTGAAATCTAAACTTCCTAATCTCTATGTAGATAGTCTTTCTTTTGAGCATAACATTCTAGCTTTCACAGAGACGTGGCTAAAACCTGATATTGCTGATGCATCGGTTTTTTCCACAAACTTTTCTATTTTCAGACGTGACCGGATTTCTCGCATAGGTGGTGGCGTTCTGATAGCTGTGGATGCTGCTTTATCATCTGAAATGATTCAATTTTCTAGTACCCAGGAGATTGAGTTTGTCGGTGTTAAAGTAAATTTTAAATCTTTTAATGCTTTCATTACTTGTTCCTATATTCCACCATTGTCAGACATGGTGGTATATTTAAATCATTTAGAGGCAATTCAGTTTGTCTCCTCTTTAGTTTCGAGTCAAGACATGCTCATAGTTGTAGGTGATTTTAATTTACCCGCTTTAGCATGGTCACTAACAGATGAATCTACCACGTTGCTGCCCTCTTTGTCACATGACTTTATTGATGGCCTTCTAGGCTTATCTTTATCCCAAGTCAATCCTGTCTTAAATTCTAATGGAAAATCGCTAGATCTTATTTTTGTATTGGATTCTTCTTATTGTGAGGTTTCTAGGATCGAACCATTTGTTCTTCCAGAAGACAAATTTCATCCTACATTAAATTTAAAAATTGATTTGCCCTTGCTTTCACCATTACTTGGTTCAAATGAGTTACCACTAACTAGGTGCTTTCGTAAGACTGACTTTGCCAGCCTTAATGAAAACATTGCTACTACCGATTGGTCTTATCTGTACAGTTGTAGTGATATGAACTCGGCTGTTCGTTTTTTCTATGATACTCTGAATTCACTCTTTGATATTTGTGTGCCTCTTGGTAGGCTGGAGCGGCTTAACAAACCTCCCTGGTTCTCTCGCGAGCTATCCAATTTGAAAAATGTGAAGACACGATATTATAAGAAGTTCCAAAAAACACGTCGTTCATCAGATTATGCTCTGTATACAGTCGCTCGTTCAAAATTCATGATGCTTAATACACAATGCTATAAGAATTATCTTCAGCGGTGTAAGCTTCAGTTTTCTTCTGACCCTAAACAATTTTATAATTTTGTTAATTCTAAACGTAAGACCTTTGTGCACCCATCTTTTTTGTCTTTTCAAAATAAAAAAGCGAGCACTGATCAGGCAATTGCCGATATGTTTGCGAGTTTTTTCAAAACAACTTATTCCTCAACGGAATATCGAGCAAGTCCGTATCCTTATCATTTAAAAAAGGCTAATTGCATTTTCAATCCAGTGATTGATGAAAGTTCTATTCTTACCGAACTTAAATTAGTTAAACCTGTTTATTCTCCGGGGCCAGACGGTATTCCTGGATGTATACTCAAGTTCTGTGCAAACGCATTATGTAAACCCATTTTAAAATTGTTTCTATTGTCTGTAGAATCTTCCTCTTTTCCATCTATTTGGAAGGAGTCGTATATTATTCCTCTGCATAAAAATGGCAAAAAGTCCGAAGCCCCTAACTATAGGGGTATCTCAAAATTGTCCGCTATTCCGAAAGCTTTTGAGAAAATTATAACTTCTCAATTGCAACATTTTTGCAGCTCTATTATTTCGCCATCCCAACATGGGTTTGTGAAACGTAGATCTACAACCACTAACCTTTTAGAATTTACATCAATAATTATCAAGGGGTTCAAAAATGGTAAACAAACTGATGTCATATACACTGACTTCAGCAAAGCCTTTGATTCCGTTAATCATACCCTATTACTTTCTAAGCTGAGCGACATTGGGTTTCCACCCCTTTTCCTTTCTTGGGTTCGAGAATATTTAACAAATAGAAAACAGAAGGTACTTTTTAGGTCTTCTTTTTCCGTTTCCATTTCTGTGAATTCTGGTGTACCTCAAGGTAGTCATCTTGGCCCTGTGCTCTTCACACTATTTATTAACGATCTTCCATCAGTCATTGTTCATTCGCGTGTGCTTATGTATGCTGACGATGTCAAGCTTTGTCTTACTTATAAAGATACAGATTCATTTAGTCGGCTACAAGCTGATCTTAAAAACTTTCAATCCTGGTGCCAGTTTAATCTACTAAATCTTAACACTACCAAATGTAAGGTAATGACTTTTTTTCGTAACTCTCCTCAACTGGTCACTTATATTCTAAACAACAGCCCTTTAGAACGTCTAAATAATATAAATGATTTGGGCGTACTTATGGACCATAAGTTAAATTTTAACACCCATATTTCCACCACGGTCGTAAAGGCTATGAGTGTCCTGGGTTTCATTAAAAGATGGTCAAAAGAATTTGATGAAGCTGAAAATAGACCTCGTCATCGAGAGAATTTTCAACGGATTCAAAAGTTTCTTAACATTAATTTTTCTTCTGACATTATTTCCCACTTGAGCAATTTCGAAAACTTTCTGTCACATGAAAATGTAAACCTCAATTATGAAGAATATAAACTTGCTCTAAGGTCTAGCCTAAAAAAGGACCAAATTTTTCTAAAAAGAACTTTTGCCGAAATCAAGATTAATGCTTATAATAAGCATATTCTCTCTATGCAGAGGGCCAATATGGACATTCAGTTCATTTGGATCCGTATGCTTGCTGCAGCTACACTGACGAGCAAAACTGTAACACCGGCTTGCAGTCTTCAGTTGCGTAGCTCTTTGTTAAATTGTGTATGGAGTTTTTGTTTCTGTCAGAAGTAATAATATTTTAGTATAAAAAAATAATATTTTAACAAACTGCAGGAAAAACACGCCTTCAAATGGGGTAAAACATAGGTCCTGGCGTTTTTAAATCAATTTTTTAACACTATTTCGACCAATATTTAATTAGAACCCAATATTATAAAATCAGAAAATGGATTTTATGTTGGCATAAATAAATCCAAATGAAATTTAAAAAAAAAATTCGAGTAATTAAATAAGAATTTCGATCTTTTGGCTTGATAAAGTTAAGGCAATACCAAAGGATATATAAGGGCTAATCTACAGAAATTTTATTCGATGATGCTCTTAACATATGTGGAGTTGAATATTTTATACAACAAAAATTATAAAAACACTTAATACCCTTTAAAAATTAAAAAAAAAAAAACACACAAACATTTGGCTTTTTCTTCAATTTTGATTACCATTTCTAGTCTGGGTGACCAAATCACTTCCAACGTTTGGACAAGAGAGCTAAATAGTTACAAAATCAAATGGTAGAAGAATCATCATTGTAGGTTAACTCCGAAAAGAGTTATGAGCTACGCAACTGAAGATTGCAAGCTGGTGTTACAGTTTTGCTCGTCAGTGTATATAATAAATTATATAAAAAATCCCAAAGAGGCATTTCAAAGCTAATGAGGGAAGCTGTAGCTAGCTGTTGAGAGAGGAAATTTAACTATTAGGGAAAAGTTACAATATATTGCCTATTGCTGTTTAGGGATGTCAATGTCCCATATAAGCCATAAGGATAAATTTATCAATACTGGTTTACCAGATCTTGGACAGTTTATCAATACTAGTTTACCAGATCTAGACAGCAATTGCAAAGTTTGCCTCAGGATTCAACTGACATCTTTGTTAAAGGGCTACTTTGCCATTATGTAGAAAGGCCAAATATTTTTGAGGAACTCTGTTTAGCCGATTTTGCAGCCAATTATGAATTTAGTGTTAGGTCTCGTCGCAATACTAGCAGTGAGGAAGAGGGAGAGGTTATAGGAGGTAGTATTGCTTTGCGAGATGGTAGTGGCTTTATCTCTTTAAGAAAGTGGCCTTGCACAATCAGGTATAGGAAATATAATATTAACACTGATAGGCAGAATTACTTTAGGGAATTAGTTATGTTGTATTTTCCATGGAGGGACGAGCAAATTGAATTAGTTCAGAGAAATTGTGAGGAGTTTTACAATGAACATGAGGAAATTATTAGGGCCGGGTTCATCAAATACAATGTATTAGACAATTTAGAAGCCGCACTTAGAAGAGCAATGGAAAACGAAGGTAGAGATTTAGAAGATAATCTAGAAGAACAAGTTGTACTTGACGATGAGTTTAGAGTTTTAGCATTTCCTGAAATTAGCTCTCAGCTCAATCTGTTAAATTTAAATGGCAATGACCAACCACAGGATACAGACAATGATATCCGTGTTATTAAACTCCCGCCAATAATTGCGCATGAAAATCTGGAAAGTGTTGTTAGGTCTCTTAATATTAGGCAGAAAATTTTTTTCACTCATGTTCTTCACAATGTGAAGAACAATGAAATTTTCCATGAGTTTGTAGGTGGCGGTGCAGGTGTTGGCAAAAGTAGGCTTATTTCTGCAATTTTTCAGTCGCTTTCTGTAGAGTATTATCGTATGAGAGGAAACGACCCAAATACTGTTAAGATTCTTTTGTGCGCTCCAACAGGAAAAGCTGCTTTTGGAATTGGAGGTTCCACACTACATTCCATGTTTTCTCTTCCCATTAACCAGTCTGGGTCTGCTTTTAGGGATTTAAGTTCTGATCTACTGAATACTCTTCGAACTAGGTTCATAGATCTAAAACTTATAATTATTGATGAGATATCTATGTTGGGTGCTAAAATGTTTTCTTATTTAGATACTCGCCTCAAGCAGATTTTTCATAATCGAGATTCTCCTTTTGGGGGCATTTCTGTAATCGTGTTCGGCGATCTCAGACAATTACGCCCTGTACGTGACCGTTGGATTTTTCAGTCCACTTCTTCATCTCACGACCCTTTTAGCATCCTTGTTGTTCCTTCTTTGTGGGAACGTTTTAAGTTTTTTGAACTCACAGAGATTATGCGACAGCGCGACGATCAACCTTTTGCTTTAGCATTGAATAACATGGCATCCGGCCAAATGACCCCCATAGATATTAATTTGTTTAGGACTAGGGATACAGGTTTTTACAACAGGGTAAAAAGGGTATAGATTTCAATACATGCAATCTTCCTTTAATTCTTTGGATAAAATTTTTAGATGACAGTGTAGGAGTGAACGCTCGAGCTAAACTTCGCCATCGTGCACAAAATTCCTGGACCCCAATTCAGAAAACAGTAAAAAGTTTTCAATTTAGATCCAATGAGCAAGTCACTATAGATAGAAAACAATTTCCGGTTATAGCTGCAGAAGCTATAACTATTCATAAAAGTCAAGGTGCTACATATGACAGAGTAGTGGTCCACACCAGTTCAGGAATGCAACGGGAAGCATTATATGTTGCATGTAGCAGGGCAACTAGTGCCGCAGACCTTTTTATTGTAGGTCAATTTATTCCCCCAAGATTTGGACAAGGTTCATTAGCTGAGGCAAAACTACAAAAGTTACGTACTGAAAAGGCACTTCGTACATATTTTGATCCACTATTTGATAGCTCCAATTTTAATGTTTTCTTCCATAATACGGAAAATTTGCGCTGTCATATTCGGGATGTATCTTCTAATCAACAGATGCTCCAGTCATCAATACTGTGTTTTGTAGAGACTTCCACGTTTGACAATGAAGCTTTCGAAATTCCGGGTTACTCTACAGCAGTGCGACTTTATTAGCCAGCGGTGTTCGACCTAAAAGAGGTATTCTTATATTTATGTATTTATTGCAGAATACCAGTCTTTGCTCTAGTGGTCGATTCTATGCTAGATCGAATAGCTTAACCGCCCCTGTTTTTGAATTTGCTCTTATGAAATATAGCGCTTTATGTATTTTGGTTGTTTATAGAAGTCCAACATATCCTTTGTCCAAGATTTAAAGTTGAGTTTGAGAGACTTGTTCAGGAAAATTCAAATGTATTAGGGAACAATTCTTTAATTTTCGGAGATTTTAATATTAATCTTCAATGCCTCTCAGGCTGTGGTAGAAATATTTATTTCTTGAAAATAATTTCAACTATACTTCTCTCTTAGACTTAAATGAATCCACAACCAATGGAAATACCCATATTGATTGGGCATTTTCGAATATTTCTAGTAGTAGGGTTAGTGCGCGTACTTTTGAAACCATTTATAGTTATCATACAGGAATTTGTGCCAGCGTTAAAGATTTTGAATAATAACAATTTATGAAGGGCTATGTATATATTAATATTATTTTTCAGTTTATACAAATTTCGAATAAGTAACATATCTATATTGTTTGAAATGGGAAATATGAAATAACGTAGTTATTACTTAAATGAATTTTAATAAATGTTTTAAAAACCTACTTTAACCGTTGTTAATTTGTTTTATTTTTTGTTTATTGAGAAATTGGTACATGAATCGTTAGCGGCAACTTGTGTACTGTTTACATATAACTTTTTCAAGCACACAAGCACTTTAGCGTTGCTACAGGCCAACGGGCGTTCCGGCCTTATGGCTCATCTTGCAGAATACCATTAATTTTCTGTTAATTTTTTTACTTTTCGTCCGATTTCAATAAAGTTTGCTATGTTATTAAAATTTTATAGCAAGTATCAGTGTGCCAAATGTATTTAGATTGGCTTGAGTGTTATATGTAGTTTTTCAGAAAATTAGTTTTGTTTGATTTCTTACTAAATGGTTATTTCTACCGAATTTCATGTCTCTAGATGTAATAGTATTAAGGAAGATTAATTTTTTGTAAATTATGGGGGCAGCAGGGGGCGTGGCAATAATTATGAACTTTTACTTTCTGCGCGCTAACTAATCGACTAATTATACCAAATTTCATATTTTAGCTGCTGTAGTTTTCAGGTAAATATGTTTTATGTAAGTTCTAGGGGCGGAAAGGGGCGTGGCAAAAATTTTGAACACTGAATATCTGCGCACAAACTTAGCGAGTATATATACCAAGTTTGAGGTAGAGACATCTAGAGAGCTAGAGAGCTGTTATACTTTTTAAGAAAACATGTTATGTTTTATGTTAATTCCGGGGGCGTGCCAAAAATTTAGAACTACTATTTTCTGCGCGTTAACTAAACGAATATCCATACAAAATTTCATATCTCTAGCTGCTGTAGTTTTCAGGAAAATCTGTTTTATGTAAGTTCCAGGGGCGGAAAGGGGCTTGGCAAAAATTTTGAACACTGAATATCTGCGCACCAACTTAGCAAGTATATATACCAAATTTGATGTCTTTAGCTGTTATACTTTTTAAGAAAAACAGTTTTATGTAAATTCTGCCGGCGTAAGGGGGGTGGCAAAAATTTGAAACAAACTCGATAACTGTACATACCACACGAGTCTACATACCAAAAGCATGGTATAAAAAGCAACGGAAAAAGGTCAATGGATATTCTGAGTGAGTAGAGTGTGAGAAATGGCTACCTGCATAATGAACTTGACTTTTTAAAGTCATTAAAAACAAGCAACAAGCCAGAAACCCAGCAAAATTTTTATACGTTCATTAATATAAATAAATTAAAAGGAAAAAAGTGTTTTAAATTGAAGTATATGTATATATAAAATGTTTTAAATTTAAGTATATGTATATATTCAAAACAAAATTGTAAGAAATATTTTAAAATTGAGTTGAACCTTATCTCTCCGATAGCAGTATAACCTGTAAAGCTATGCGAAACATTAGGTAGGAACATGTAAAGGAAATTTTTCTTGGGGCTAATAAATACGTAACACGTTGTTGCTGAGTTAGCGTTCTCACGCTTTTGGTTGTTAGGGGGACAATTATTATTTTTGAAAATCCCTTGCGTAAGCATTGGTCATTTCTTTGTATGTTATTCTTATGTTTGTATTGTAAAAGTAAGTTGTTGTTTCTGCTTTGTCTTCTGAACCTCTAATGAATTCTATTTGTCTGTTGTAATAATTAATGGGTCTTTCTACTATTGGAATGTAGTTTTCATTATCCTCGTGAGCACTATGTATTGTAGCTGCTGTGCTTTCTGTTGATCCTAAAAAGTTTTCATCTATTTTAACTCTGGAAAGGGCATCTGCTACATGATTTTCTTTGCCAGGTAAATATTTAATTTTGTAATCAAACTCATTTAGTCTTACTTTCCACCTTTGAAGTTTCATACTTGGTTCTTTTATATTGTTGAGCCATACTAAAGGCTTATGGTCGCTTAGAATTTCGAACTTTCTACCGAAAAGGTATGGCCTAAAATATTTGGTTGCCCATACAATAGATAGTAATTCCTTTTCTATTTCTCACTTTCACTCGTTGCAGAGGACGGACGTGTTTTTTTTGCGCATATCAACTTTAATTTTTTCTCGCGATTAAATACTTTTATATAACTCTTAAATTATCGGTTTAATTAATAACAATTACAACATCCGAATTTTATTTTCATTTCGCGAATTCTTGCTGTCGTTTTTGTTTAAATTTAAATAAAATCAAAACTTACAACAATACTTGCATTAGCGGTGTTGTTGTTTTGTTTATCTCTTTTGCTTTTGTGTCTTTACCGTTTTAACTAACTCTCGCGCTCTTGCGTACAAATTGTTGTTGCATGTGTTCAATTTGACGCGCTCTCCCGCTCTTTCCTATTCTTGATTGATTTGCGCTCTCGTCTTTTGCCTACCCGCGACTCTGTGATACGTGTTTTTGTTTTTGTGTTTTCATTTCTTTTTATTCTTTAGTTGTGAAGGCTTACTCTGCACATTAACCCTTGTGTCAGAACTGGTCAGTATATTCTTTTAGTATAGACTTTTTACCTTTAGAATTTTTATTTTTTATTTTTTTGTATTTCCTTTTGTAATTAAATTAAACTTTTGATAAAATGGTTGTCTGCTCAAAAAATAATTGCAAAGTTGCCACTAATGCGGTTGACTCCCATGATTATATTTTTTGTTGGTTGTGACAATGCGGTTCACGTCAAGTGTGCAGGTTACACAGGCAGAATTAAGGAGTCTATTGCTAAAGGTGGTGGCTTAAAATAGGGATGTGATGCTTGCCGGGAGGTCGAGAATGAGATGCGCTCTTTCATGAGGCGGACTAGAGATAGTTTTGACACTTTAAGGGCAGGTTTTAATAAACTCCAAGCGGAGTTTACTGCGGTGGAGACTCAGTTCAGAAGTTTATCGCTTATGAATGAGTCTCCGAAACGTAAAAGGACCAGTCCTTGGGGTGTTTCTGTATCTGTAGATCCGCCAGCGTCTCTTATCGTCCCCGACCGGTCTCATGCACCGTCCACTCCTAATGTACAGCAATTGATATCGTTTAAGAGCCCGGTTGTGAATGCTATTAGTAATGAATTACCGGTATCACCTGGGAATGATCTCTTAAAAACGATGCCTATTGTAAGTGTCCGATGTGTCTGGGCAATTACCCATTCCAATGGAAATTGCCGATAGTTCTAAAAGTATCGAGAGCCCCGTGAACAAGTTGACTGCTGCAGTGGGTGACTTGTCCAACGTTACTGCTGCGGCTGACGCTTCGGGGCCGCGGCCTCTCGTTGGCATACCACCAAAGAAACATATATTTGTTTCTAGGCTAGACCCTGTTGTCACATCTGATGATGTAATAGCCTATATTCGGAAGAAAGTTAACGTCTCGAATATTGCGGTGGAAAAGTTTAAATTTTCTTATTCTCGGGACATTTCGTCCTTTAAAATTAGTGTTTCTGCCAATATCTTCGACACTATATGTCGAGAAGATTTTTGGCCTAAACATATAATAGTTAAGGAATATACTGTAAAAAAGAAAAATCGGCAACCGATTCGCTTGCCTACGACAACAACTAATACTATTCCTGCCACATCAGCATCTGCTGGTGTGTCAAAAAACTAGCTTCGTCCCTTAACCTGGGTTACCAGAACGTTAGAGGACTGAAATCTAAACTTCCTAATCTCTATGTAGATAGTCTTTCTTTTGAGCATAACATTCTAGCTTTCACAGAGACGTGGCTAAAACCTGATATTGCTGATGCATCGGTTTTTTCCACAAACTTTTCTATTTTCAGACGTGACCGGATTTCTCGCATAGGTGGTGGCGTTCTGATAGCTGTGGATGCTGCTTTATCATCTGAAATGATTCAATTTTCTAGTACCCAGGAGATTGAGTTTGTCGGTGTTAAAGTAAATTTTAAATCTTTTAATGCTTTCATTACTTGTTCCTATATTCCACCATTGTCAGACATGGTGGTATATTTAAATCATTTAGAGGCAATTCAGTTTGTCTCCTCTTTAGTTTCGAGTCAAGACATGCTCATAGTTGTAGGTGATTTTAATTTACCCGCTTTAGCATGGTCACTAACAGATGAATCTACCACGTTGCTGCCCTCTTTGTCACATGACTTTATTGATGGCCTTCTAGGCTTATCTTTATCCCAAGTCAATCCTGTCTTAAATTCTAATGGAAAATCGCTAGATCTTATTTTTGTATTGGATTCTTCTTATTGTGAGGTTTCTAGGATCGAACCATTGTTCTTCCAGAAGACAAATTTCATCCTACATTAAATTTAAAAATTGATTTGCCCTTGCTTTCACCATTACTTGGTTCAAATGAGTTACCACTAACTAGGTGCTTTCGTAAGACTGACTTTGCCAGCCTTAATGAAAACATTGCTACTACCGATTGGTCTTATCTGTACAGTTGTAGTGATATGAACTCGGCTGTTCGTTTTTTCTATGATACTCTGAATTCACTCTTTGATATTTGTGTGCCTCTTGGTAGGCTGGAGCGGCTTAACAAACCTCCCTGGTTCTCTCGCGAGCTATCCAATTTGAAAAATGTGAAGACACGATATTATAAGAAGTTCCAAAAAACACGTCGTTCATCAGATTATGCTCTGTATACAGTCGCTCGTTCAAAATTCATGATGCTTAATACACAATGCTATAAGAATTATCTTCAGCGGTGTAAGCTTCAGTTTTCTTCTGACCCTAAACAATTTTATAATTTTGTTAATTCTAAACGTAAGACCTTTGTGCACCCATCTTTTTTGTCTTTTCAAATAAAAAAGCGAGCACTGATCAGGCAATTGCCGATATGTTTGCGAGTTTTTTCAAAACAACTTATTCCTCAACGGAATATCGAGCAAGTCCGTATCCTTATCATTTAAAAAAGGCTAATTGCATTTTCAATCCAGTGATTGATGAAAGTTCTATTCTTACCGAACTTAAATTAGTTAAACCTGTTTATTCTCCGGGGCCAGACGGTATTCCTGGATGTATACTCAAGTTCTGTGCAAACGCATTATGTAAACCCATTTTAAAATTGTTTCTATTGTCTGTAGAATCTTCCTCTTTTCCATCTATTTGGAAGGAGTCGTATATTATTCCTCTGCATAAAAATGGCAAAAAGTCCGAAGCCCCTAACTATAGGGGTATCTCAAAATTGTCCGCTATTCCGAAAGCTTTTGAGAAAATTATAACTTCTCAATTGCAACATTTTTGCAGCTCTATTATTTCGCCATCCCAACATGGGTTTGTGAAACGTAGATCTACAACCACTAACCTTTTAGAATTTACATCAATAATTATCAAGGGGTTCAAAAATGGTAAACAAACTGATGTCATATACACTGACTTCAGCAAAGCCTTTGATTCCGTTAATCATACCCTATTACTTTCTAAGCTGAGCGACATTGGGTTTCCACCCCTTTTCCTTTCTTGGGTTCGAGAATATTTAACAAATAGAAAACAGAAGGTACTTTTTAGGTCTTCTTTTTCCGTTTCCATTTCTGTGAATTCTGGTGTACCTCAAGGTAGTCATCTTGGCCCTGTGCTCTTCACACTATTTATTAACGATCTTCCATCAGTCATTGTTCATTCGCGTGTGCTTATGTATGCTGACGATGTCAAGCTTTGTCTTACTTATAAAGATACAGATTCATTTAGTCGGCTACAAGCTGATCTTAAAAACTTTCAATCCTGGTGCCAGTTTAATCTACTAAATCTTAACACTACCAAATGTAAGGTAATGACTTTTTTTCGTAACTCTCCTCAACTGGTCACTTATATTCTAAACAACAGCCCTTTAGAACGTCTAAATAATATAAATGATTTGGGCGTACTTATGGACCATAAGTTAAATTTTAACACCCATATTTCCACCACGGTCGTAAAGGCTATGAGTGTCCTGGGTTTCATTAAAAGATGGTCAAAAGAATTTGATGACCCCTATACAACTAAAGTTCTTTTTACTTCGCTTGTCCGTCCTATTTTAGAGTATGGATCTTGCATTTGGTCACCTCAATATGAGTCGCACCAGATTAGACTAGAATCCGTTCAAAAGCAGTTCTTGCTATTTGCTCTTCGTGGCTTAAGCTGGGATCGCAATGTCAATTTGCCTTCGTATTCTAGTAGACTTCTTTTAATTAACCTTCCGTCCCTAACTAACCGTAGAATTATGCTTGGTGTCATTTTTATGCACAAGCTCCTAATTGGTGATATCGACTCGCCTGAGTTATTAGCTCAGGTGAATCTGTCGGTACCATGTAGACGGAGTAGACATCCTTTAATACCTTTATCCCTTAGTCGTTGTTCTTCTAACTATGCTATGCATGAACCTTTTAGGGTCCTCTGCTCTGATTACAATCTTCTATCCCCTGTAATCGGCTCAGAGTTTTCTATTAATATGCTTAAAACATCTATCCTATCCCATTTAGTTAATAGATAGCTATAGTATTATGTGTTTGTCTGTCTTTTCTATTGTGAATTTTGTCCACGCGATTCGTGCCGTGCGTTATACGGCTGCACCCCTCGGTC
The DNA here is from genome assembly GCF_018902025.1 of Drosophila willistoni. NCBI lineage: Eukaryota > Metazoa > Arthropoda > Insecta > Diptera > Drosophilidae > Drosophila > Drosophila willistoni. The sequence continues at coordinate 39,873 of NW_025814267.1, forward strand.
GGGATTGGTTTTGAAAATCGGGAAAATAATATTTTTCTTTAAACAAATTAATCGTTTTTTCAATTCCTGGATGTAATAATTCTTTATGTTGTTTTAGGATTATTTCTTTAAATTGTGCAAACGTTTGAAGGTCCTCTAACTTAATGCTAGATTTCAAGGTTTTTGTATTTGCGTTTGGTTGTATTATTTCGATAAAAGCTTGTTGGAATATGGGAAAATCTTGTTCATTATGAAAATATAGTAGTGTTCTTACTGCAAAGATATCTTATGATTATATCCCTTCCGTAAGCATTGGTCATTTCTTTGTATGTTATTCTTATGTTTGTTTTGTAAAAGTAAGTTGTTGTTTCTGCTTTGTCTTCTGAACCTCTAATGAATTCTATTTGTCTGTTGTAATAATTAATGGGTCTTTCTACTATTGGAATGTAGTTTTCATTATCCTCGTGAGCACTATGTATTGTAGCTGCTGTGCTTTCTGTTGATCCTAAAAAGTTTTCATCTATTTTAACTCTGGAAAGGGCATCTGCTACATGATTTTCTTTGCCAGGTAAATATTTAATTTTGTAATCAAACTCATTTAGTCTTACTTTCCACCTTTGAAGTTTCATATTTGGTTCTTTTATATTGTTGAGCCATACTAAAGGCTTATGGTCGCTTAGAATTTCGAACTTTCTACCGAAAAGGTATGGCCTAAAATATTTGGTTGCCCATACAATAGGTAGTAATTCCTTTTCTATTTCTCACTTTCACTCGTTGCAGAGGACAGACGTGTTTTTTTTGCGCTTATCAACTTTAATTTTTTCTCGCGATTAAATACTTTTATATAACTCTTAAATTATCGGTTTAATTAATAACAATTACAACATCCGAATTTTATTTTCATTTCGCGAATTCTTGCTGTCGTTTTTGTTTAAATTTAAATAAAATCAAAACTTACAACAATACTTGCATTAGCGGTGTTGTTGTTTTGTTTATCTCTTTTGCTTTTGTGTCTTTACCGTTTTAACTAACTCTCGCGCTCTTGCGTACAAATTGTTGTTGCATGTGTTCAATTTGACGCGCTCTCCCGCTCTTTCCTATTCTTGATTGATTTGCGCTCTCGTCTTTTGCCTACCCGCGACTCTGTGATACGTGTTTTTGTTTTTGTGTTTTCATTTCTTTTTATTCTTTAGTTGTGAAGGCTTACTCTGCACATTAACCCTTGTGTCAGAACTGGTCAGTATATTCTTATACACAGACTTTTTACCTTTAGAATTTTTATTTTTTATTTTTTTGTATTTCCTTTTGTAATTAAATTAAACTTTTGATAAAATGCTTGTCTGCTCAAAAAATAATTGCATAGTTGCCACTAATGCGGTTGACTCCCATGATTATATTCTTTGTTGGTTGTGTGACAATGCTGTTCACGTCAAGTGTGCAGGTTACACAGGCAGAATCAAGGAGTCTATTGCTAAAGGTGGTGGCTTAAAATATGGATGTGATGCTTGCCGGGAGGTCGAGAATGAGATGCGCTCTTTCATGAGGCGGACTAGAGATAGTTTTGACACTTTAAGGGCAGGTTTTAATAAACTCCAAGCGGAGTTTACTGCGGTGGAGACTCAGTTCAGAAGTTTATCGCTTATGAATGAGTCTCCGAAACGTAAAAGGACCAGTCCTTGGGGTGTTTCTGTATCTGTAGATCCGCCAGCGTCTCTTATCGTCCCCGACCGGTCTCATGCACCGTCCACTCCTAATGTACTTGATATCGTTTAAGAGCCCGGTTGTGAATGCTATTAGTAATGAATTACCGGTATCACCTGGGAATGATCTCTTAAAAACGATGCCTATTGTAGTGTCCGATGTGTCTGGGCAATTACCCATTCCAATGGAAATTGCCGATAGTTCTAAAAGTATCGAGGGCCCCGTGAACAAGTTGACTGCTGCAGTGGGTGACTTGTCCAACGTTACTGCTGCGGCTGACGCTTCGGGACCGCGGCCTCTCGTTGGCATACCACCAAAGAAACATATATTTGTTTCTAGGCTAGACCCTGTTGTCACATCTGATGATGTAATAACCTATATTCGGAAGAAAGTTAACGTCTCGAACATGCGGTGGAAAAGTTTAAATTTTCTTATTCTCGGGACATTTCGTCCTTTAAAATTAGTGTTTCTGCCAATATCTTCGACACTATATGTCGAGAAGATTTTTGGCCTAAACATATAATAGTTAAGGAATATACTGTAAAAAAGAAAAATCGGCAACCGATTCGCTTGCCTACGACAACAACTAATACTATTCCTGCCACATCAGCATCTGCTGGTGTGTCAAAAAACTAGCTTCGTCCCTTAACCTGGGTTACCAGAACGTTAGAGGACTGAAATCTAAACTTCCTAATCTCTATGTAGATAGTCTTTCTTTTGAGCATAACATTCTAGCTTTCACAGAGACGTGGCTAAAACCTGATATTGCTGATGCATCGGTTTTTTCCACAAACTTTCTATTTCAGACGTGACCGGATTTCTCGCATAGGTGGTGGCGTTCTGATAGCTGTGGATGCTGCTTTATCATCTGAAATGATTCAATTTTCTAGTACCCAGGAGATTGAGTTTGTCGGTGTTAAAGTAAATTTTAAATCTTTTAATGCTTTCATTACTTGTTCCTATATTCCACCATTGTCAGACATGGTGGTATATTTAAATCATTTAGAGGCAATTCAGTTTGTCTCCTCTTTAGTTTCGAGTCAAGACATGCTCATAGTTGTAGGTGATTTTAATTTACCCGCTTTAGCATGGTCACTAACAGATGAATCTACCACGTTGCTGCCCTCTTTGTCACATGACTTTATTGATGGCCTTCTAGGCGTATCTTTATCCCAAGTCAATCCTGTCTTAAATTCTAATGGAAAATCGCTAGATCTTATTTTTGTATTGGATTCTTCTTATTGTGAGGTTTCTAGGATCGAACCATTTGTTCTTCCAGAAGACAAATTTCATCCTACATTAAATTTAAAAATTGATTTGCCCTTGCTTTCACCATTACTTGGTTCAAATGAGTTACCACTAACTAGGTGCTTTCGTAAGACTGACTTTGCCAGCCTTAATGAAAACATTGCTACTACCGATTGGTCTTATCTGTACAGTTGTAGTGATATGAACTCGGCTGTTCGTTTTTTCTATGATACTCTGAATTCACTCTTTGATATTTGTGTGCCTCTTGGTAGGCTGGAGCGGCTTAACAAACCTCCCTGGTTCTCTCGCGAGCTATCCAATTTGAAAAATGTGAAGACACGATATTATAAGAAGTTCCAAAAAACACGTCGTTCATCAGATTATGCTCTGTATACAGTCGCTCGTTCAAAATTCATGATGCTTAATACACAATGCTATAAGAATTATCTTCAGCGGTGTAAGCTTCAGTTTTCTTCTGACCCTAAACAATTTTATAATTTTGTTAATTCTAAACGTAAGACCTCTGTGCACCCATCTTTTTTGTCTTTTCAAAATAAAAAAGCGAGCACTGATCAGGCAATTGCCGATATGTTTGCGAGTTTTTTCAAAACAACTTATTCCTCAACGGAATATCGAGCAAGTCCGTATCCTTATCATTTAAAAAAGGCTAATTGCATTTTCAATCCAGTGATTGATGAAAGTTCTATTCTTACCGAACTTAAATTAGTTAAACCTGTTTATTCTCCGGGGCCAGACGGTATTCCTGGATGTATACTCAAGTTCTGTGCAAACGCATTATGTAAACCCATTTTAAAATTGTTTCTATTGTCTGTAGAATCTTCCTCTTTTCCATCTATTTGGAAGGAGTCGTATATTATTCCTCTGCATAAAAATGGCAAAAAGTCCGAAGCCCCTAACTATAGGGGTATCTCAAAATTGTCCGCTATTCCGAAAGCTTTTGAGAAAATTATAACTTCTCAATTGCAACATTTTTGCAGCTCTATTATTTCGCCATCCAACATGGGTTTGTGAAACGTAGATCTACAACCACTAACCTTTTAGAATTTACATCAATAATTATCAAGGGGTTCAAAAATGGTAAACAAACTGATGTCATATACACTGACTTCAGCAAAGCCTTTGATTCCGTTAATCATACCCTATTACTTTCTAAGCTGAGCGACATTGGGTTTCCACCCCTTTTCCTTTCTTGGGTTCGAGAATATTTAACAAATAGAAAACAGAAGGTACTTTTTAAGTCTTCTTTTTCCGTTTCCATTTCTGTGAATTCTGGTGTACCTCAAGGTAGTCATCTTGGCCCTCTGCTCTTCACACTATTTATTACCGATCTTCCATCAGTCATTGTTCATTCGCGTGTGCTTATGTATGCTGACGATGTCAAGCTTTGTCTTACTTATAAAGATACAGATTCATTTAGTCGGCTACAAGCTGATCTTAAAAACTTTCAATCCTGGTGCCAGTTTAATCTACTAAATCTTAACACTACCAAATGTAAGGTAATGACTTTTTTTCGTAACTCTCCTCAACTGGTCACTTATATTCTAAACAACAGCCCTTTAGAACGTCTAAATAATATGAATGATTTGGGCGTACTTATGGACCATAAGTTAAATTTTAACACCCATATTTCCACCACGGTCGCAAAGGCCATGAGTGTCCTGGGTTTCATTAAAAGATGGTCAAAAGAATTTGATGACCCCTATACAACTAAAGTTCTTTTTACTTCGCTTGTCCGTCCTATTTTAGAGTATGGATCTTGCATTTGGTCACCTCAATATGAGTCGCACCAGATTAGACTAGAATCCGTTCAAAAGCAGTTCTTGCTATTTGCTCTTCGTGGCTTAAGCTGGGATCGCAATGTCAATTTGCCTTCGTATTCTAGTAGACTTCTTTTGATTAACCTTCCGTCCCTAACTAACCGTAGAATTATGCTTGGTGTCATTTTTATGCACAAGCTCCTAATTGGTGATATCGACTCGCCTGAGTTATTAGCTCAGGTGAATCTGTCGGTACCATGTAGACGGAGTAGACATCCTTTAATACCTTTATCCCTTAGTCGTTGTTCTTCTAACTATGCTATGCATGAACCTTTTAGGGTCCTCTGCTCTGATTACAATCTTCTATCCCCTGTAATCGGCTCAGAGTTTTCTATTAATATGCTTAAAACATCTATCCTATCCCATTTAGTTAATAGATAGCTATAGTATTATGTGTTTGTCTGTCTTTTCTATTGTGAATTTTGTCCACGCGATTCGTGCCGTGCGTTATACGGCTGCACCCCTCGGTCGGTCGGGTGGTAGGTGGGCAGTTATCTGCTTGGGCTCGCGCGTAACAGGCTTTGTCCTGGTGTCGTAGGGGCCACTTGAACGTACTGCGCATAGTATCGTCAACGTCCGCTAATCAAGAGTACCAAAAAGATATTTGTATATTGAACCAATTCCGTTAATTAGTCCTCGTTTATTACGTTTTACAATGTGTATTCCATTAATTTCCCTACTTAGTTTTTCTGTTAAGTATTGAATATGGATTAGGTTTTAAAATTCTTGTGCTTGTTGGATTTAATTATTATATGTAATGTCTATTAGAGTTAAATTCAATTTTAAATAATGATATTCAAAGTTTGTCGGTAAGTCCATGGTTCCTGTTTTAAGTAACCGTTTGGTGCTTTTACTGGGTTTATGTCAATGGATTGACTGCATGTTGATTTTAATGTTAAGAATAGCATGATGCATAAAAAAGTCATCTTGAGTTGTTGACCTGTAATTAATTAATTGTCGTATTTGCTTTTATTAACTTTCTTTTTCTTCTTGAATTTTGATTGTAGTGTGTAACTTTTTGTCCTCTATTTCTTTCTTCAAAATGTTTCTCGTCTAACTGATTTATTTCTCCTGTCTTTTTGAATGGATTTGTCGTTTTTGACTTTACTAATGGTGCTTGTTTAAATCTAGTGTCGATTTCGAAGTCGTGTCTATCTTCATTTAAATTGTTTATTTGATGTATTTTTTTTGTTTGGGTATCATAGTCGGGGGATCCTGCATAGATAAAAATGTCCGCTGGTGTTCGGTTAGTTGTTTTATGTCTCGTCTTATGGTTGTATACGTAGAGAATTTTTTCAAATTTAAGTAATTTATCTTCGATGTCATTTTCACTATTTATAATTCTGAGTTTTTCATTTACTGTTTTATGGAATCTTTCTACATCTGAGATGCCGTTTTTACTTGATGTGATTTCTAACTTTACATTTTATTCTTGTAGCCAATTTTTAGTGCTATACACAGAAATGATGAATCTTTGTCTGATTTTATTTCTATTGGTTTGCCCATTTCAGTGAATACTTTCATAATTGCTCTCTTGGCTTCTAACCAATCTCTAGACTTTACTTCTACAAGTGTTGCAAATTTCGAGTAAATGTCAATGCATGAAAGGAATTGTAAATTGTCGATCATGTAAAAGTCCATGGCGTATTTTTCTCTGATATTAAAAAGTTCTGGTGTTATTTCAAAAGTTAGTTTTGTATTTCTATTTTCTGTCTTTGCGATATTGCATACTGAGCATTCATTAATAATGTTTTGAATTAGGTTTTGAAAATCGGGAAAATAATATTTTTCTTTAAACGAATTAATCGTTTTTTCAATTCCTGGATGTAATAATTCTTTATGTTGTTTTAGGATTATTTCTTTAAATTGTGCAAACGTTTGAAGGTCCTCTAACTTAATGCTAGATTTCGAGGTTTTTGTATTTGCGTTTGGTTGTATTATTTCGATAAAAGCTTGTTGGAATATGGGAGAATCTTGTTCATTATGAAAATATAGTAGTGTTCTTACTGCAAAGATATCTTATGATTATATCCCTTGCGTAAGCATTGGTCATTTCTTTGTATGTTATTCTTATGTTTGTATTGTAAAAGTAAGTTGTTGTTTCTGCTTAGTCTTCTGAACCTCTAATGAATTCTATTTGTCTGTTGTAATAATTAATGGGTCTTTCTACTATTGGAATGTAGTTTTCATTATCCTCGTGAGCACTATGTATTGTAGCTGCTGTGCTTTCTGTTGATCCTAAAAAGTTTTCATCTATTTTAACTCTGGAAAGGGCATCTGCTACATGATATTCTTTGCCAGGTAAATATTTAATTTTGTAATCAAACTCATTTAGTCTTACTTTCCACCTTTGAAGTTTCATATTTGGTTCTTTTATATTGTTGAGCCATACTAAAGGCTTATGGTCGCTTAGAATTTCGAACTTTCTACCGAAAAGGTATGGCCTAAAATATTTGGTTGCCCATACAATAGATAGTAATTCCTTTTCTATGGCTGAATAATTAAGTTCGTGTTCGTTAAGTGTTCTACTACCATAAGAAATAGGTCTATGGGTCTGTGAGAGGAACGCACCTAAAGCTATGTTGCTAGCATCAGTGGTTAGGAAAAATGGTTTTTTGAAATCGGGATATCCAAGTATAGGATCATTCATAAGGAGATATTTTAATTTTTCGAAGGATGAAATATAATTTGGGTCGTTTATATTTATTTTAGCTTCTTTCTTTAATCCTAGAGTTAAAGGTTTTGCAATATGTGCAAAGTTGGGTGTAAATTTCCGGAAGAATCCGCATAATCCTAAAAATGATTTAATTTCTTTTGGAGTTTTGGGTATCGGAAATTTTTGAATTGCTTTGACTTTATCTGGGTTAGTTTTTATACCTTCTGTTGTTATTATATGACCAAGGAATGCTGTTTCCTTTTTCATAAATTCGCATTTGTCGAGTTGGAGTTTAAGATTAGCTTCTCTTAGTTTGTTTAATACCTTTCTGAGTGATAGTTTGTGTTCCTCCAATGAAGTGGAGTACACAATGATGTCATCCAGATAAACAAGGCAATCCTTATAAATAAGGTCTTCCAAAAGATTATTCATGCATCTTTGGAATGTTGCCGGGGCATTTTTAAGACCAAATGGCATAAGTGTGTATTCGTAATGGCCATGTTTAGTTGAGAAAGCTGTTTTTGCAATAGATTCAGGATCCATTTGAATTTGATGAAATCCCTTAGCTAAATCAATGGTGGTTAAGTATTGGCATTTTCCCAGTTTGTCGAGAATTTCGTCCATGACTGGAATTGGAAATTTGTCATCTATTGTGACTTCATTTAGATTTCGATAGTCAATGACTAATCTGAATTTTTGTTTCTTGGAAGCATCTCCTTTTTTTGGAACGATCCAAATGGGTGAACATTAGGGGGAATTCGATTTTCAAATGATACCCTGTTCAATCATTTCATTTATTTGTTTGTTGACTTCCATATCAAATGTTTGGGGATATTTGTATGGTCGTTTATAGATTGGGTCCTCATGTTTTGTATGAATAGAGTGCTTTATTGTACTCGTGAAACCTTCGCGGCACTGAATGTCACTGAATTCGTATGTAAACATTAGGAATATTTTAAATAAGCCCGCTCCTCGTCTCAGTGAATTTCCCCGATAACCGAATTTGGGCACACTAAAAGGGTATAATACGCTAAGGCGGGGTACGGGCACACTCTCTTGAATATAGTCAATAAGACCGCATGTGCACTTAATTTAAAAATAAATAAAATCCGGAAATATAAAGACAATCCCAAGGGATTAATTACTTTAAAAAGTAGAGAGTTTACAAATCAGGTGTGGAGTTTGCCCTAAAGAACGTATTTTCATGAAATACACCGAGATCATTAAATTAAACAAAACAGCATTGTTTGAGTTGCTAGCGGCCAAGGAAGTACCTTGCGACAAAGAAGCGTCAATTTACCAATTGCGAGCATTGGTAAAAGCAGTCATGGCACAGAATCAGTCTGGAGAGAGTGATGTACCCGAAGAGCAGGGAGTCAGCCCAGCAGTGTCTGCAAATGTGCTTGCCGGACAACTTGTGGATGTTGGTCCGGAGCCTCTTATTGAGCAGCGCGGCGTGGGAAACATTGAGCAGCCAAGTACGGATCAAGTGGGTGCTAACCAGTTGCCGACGATGTCTCGTGAGACCCCTGTAGGGCCAGACACGAACGTGCATGTTCTTCGATTCTTAGTAGCATCGAATTGTATACAGCACGTAAAAACCTGGCGGAGCTAAAAACACGTGTTATGTAGCTGGAGGAGAACTTAAGCGGACCGGAATATAATTGCCGCATGAACTTGAAAGATGTCGAAACTACTGTACCTAAATTCTCTGGTGATGGTGATCTGTCCATTCACGTATGGATTCGTGAGCTGGAGAAAGCAGCAAGAGTGTATGTACTGAGTGATGCCCAATGTTGGTCGTTGGGCAACCGACTGCTGGATGGATCTGCTAAAGCATACATGACATATGCAAAGACTACAACCTGGAGCGAGCTGAAGGATGCCCTTGTGAAGGTATTTGGCCTACAAATGACAAACTACGAGATTGCTAACCAGATGAGGAAGCGCTCAATTGGCAAAGGAGAGTCACTCTTGCAGTATTTCATCATTATGCGAAATATTGCTCAGCAGGGTAATTTTGAAGACACCGATGTGGTCAAATACATTGTTGACGGACTACAAGATCGAACCGGATTGTCAGCTCCTTTGTATTATTGTACTTCTCTGAACGAATTGCGAGAGAAGATGATGCGTTTTCAAACAGTTCAGCCACCAGACAAAAACTACGTTCCTCAGGCTCGTCAGACTTCAGACCGTGCGCAGGCCATTACGCCTGCTGCAAAGGATAAGAGATGTTTCAATTGCCGCCAGATTGGTCATTTAATGTTTGACTGTCCACGCCCGGAGAGACCAAAAGGAAGTTGCTATCGGTGCTTCAAAGTGGGGCATCAGTACCGGAATTGTCCAATGCGAACCCAGATCGCCGCCATGAGCTCTAGTGAAGACCCGGACACCATTGATGATAAGTCATTTATTCAATTAGTAAGTTTAAGAATATCTTGTAAAGGGGGATGCACTGATGTTAATAATATTTTTGCCCTATTAGATTCCGGAAGCCCAGTAAGTTTTGCCAGTAGAGCGTTGATGCCGCATTTAGATTGCGATAAATTAGTTAAAAGTTCTTTTCATGGACTGAGCGGTGGCTCTATTCTGACTTTTGGAACAGTCAAATGTTTAGTTCTGTTTTGCAAAAAATATTATGGAATTCAATTTTTAGTTATTCCCGATAATATTATGCCGACGCAACTACTTCTTGGTAGAGACGCCTTGAATAAAATAGGTCTTAAGTTCTCATTGATTGAAAATGTAAGAAAGTATGAAAAGAATTCCGCATCATTAAAGAGTACCATTGCTTTTGTTTACAAATCCTTCTGTGCATCCCTGTTTACTAAATATCCTAAGCATAATACCTTTATTAATAACACCACTGATCTAGATAATAATTGTAATAACCCTAATGTAAACACGAATGCATCCCCGTTTCGAGAATGGCTAACAGAGTTGCAAACTGTTTGTGCAACGCTGTCAGATACCGGGAATACTACTGTTGGCAGTGAATTTGGATTAGGCGCGATGCGTGAGTGCCGAGACATTGTGCATGAGCATTACATTGACCGATTTTCAATTAATTACGGGTTGCCTAAATATATGATGAGAATATGTCTGACAGATACAACACCATTTCATAGTAGTCCTAGAAGGTTATCCTATTATGAAAGAGAAATCGTTTCTAAAACGGTTAGTGAGTTGTTAGCCAATAATGTAATCCGACCAAGCAACTCTCCCTATGCGTCCGCCATCGTCCTAGTGCGAAAAAAGGATGGCAATATACGAATGTGCGTTGATTATCGAGGTTTAAATAAGAAGACTGTGAGGGATAATTTTCCATTGCCTTTGAATGCCTTTTGGTCTAAAGAATGGACCAGCTGTATTTCAGAGATTTATATCGAACATACTTAGTGATATGATTAGAGATCGAGAACTTGTAGTATATATGGACGACATTATTCTTGCCACCCGCACCGTAGATCAGCATCTTAAGTTGTTAGCAAAACTGTTAGATCGTTTTATTCAGTACAATTTAGAGCTCAATTTGAAGAAAAGCATTTTCCTACAGAAGAGCATAGATTATTTAGGATATGAAGTCAGTGAAAAGGGAATTTTGCCAAATAATACACATTTAAAAGCCATTCAAGAATACCCAGAACCACTTAACAGCAAAGCGTTACACTCGTGCTTAGGCTTATTCTCTTATTTTCGCAAATTTGTTCCGAATTTCTCCCGCATAGCTAAACCGTTAACTGAGTTGCTTAAACAAGGTGGTCCATTTCCGATGAACAAAACCGCTAAAAATGTATTTCTTACATTAAGATCCGCCTTATCCAGTCCGCCCGTATTAGCTATCTTTAACCCTAACTACGAAACTGAGTTGCATACTGACGGCAGTTCAAATGGCTTTGGTGCCTCTTTGATGCAAAGACAGACTGATGGCAAAATGCATCCAGTCTCTTATTATTCCCGAAAGGCGACAGCCGCCGAGTCCCGTTATCACAGTTTTGAGCTTGAAACTTTGGCCATAATATAAGCCGTGCGCCGATTTCGCGTTTATTTAGAACACAGACCATTTTTGATCGTTACCGATTGTAATTCATTGGTCCAAACCTTGAGTAAAAAATCAATAAATCCCCGCATTGCGCGGTGGTCGTTGGAATTGGAAAACTTTGATTATACCATTGCTCACAGACCCGGTTCAAACATGGGCCATGTAGACGCATTAAGTCGGCAAACCGAGTTGTTAGAGAATATTGTAGAAGGTGATTTTGATCCTTGCGATTTGCGAACCTTGTGAACCGCATATTACTTTTGAGGAAAGTTGCGTTAAACCGTGTGAGTCTGGTAGAGATTTGACCAAGCTGTATGCCATTCAAGATGATAACTCATGTGAGTTAGTTAAATCGCCTGAGTTTGAAAGCGATTTTATAGAACCGTGTGTCCCCTCAGAGAAAAATGAGTTTAGTAGAGATTCGATTAGACCGTATGCCGTTTTAGAACAGAGTTGTTCAGAATCGTGTGAGATAAAACCGTGTGAGATAAAACCTTGTGAGATAAAACCGTTTGAGACAAAACCATGTGAGACAGACCCGTGTGAGATAAAACCGTGTGAGATAAAACCGTTTGAGACAAAACCGTGTGAGATAGACCTGTGTGAGAAAAACCCGTGTAAGATAGACCCGTTTGAGAAAAACCCGTGTAAGATAGACCCGTGTAAGATAAACCCGTGTAAAATAGAACCATGTGCTCCTTTAGGGAAGAATTATTTAGGACCGTTTGGGACAAACCCGTGTGTTCATTTAGCGAAGAGTTGTTTCAGACCGTGTGAGCTATGTTTAGAAAGAAGTCGGTTAAAACTGGTTAAAAATAAACCTTGCGGTTCTTTAAATTAAAGTTCTGTTGATCCGAGATTGAGTAACCAAATTGAAAGAAGTGACCAGCTCGATCGAAATGAGTCGGCAAACTTGGTTGGTGTAGTGGGTGCGTCTCCGCAAGATGTTGATTTATTATTGCAGTCAGAACAAATAAGAGATCCGGATATCCGTAAACTAAGAAAAAATTTAGAAAAAGGCAATGATGTTGGATTTGAGTTAATAGATGGTATAGTGTACAAAAGAAATGCTAAGGAAAGACTGTGTTTGTATGCACCGGCTCGCATGCAAGGGGAATTAATAAGAAGGTGTCACGAGAAACTAGGTCACTTAGGCGTTGAGAAATGTGTAAACAATTTGAAAGAAAAGTACTGGTTCCAATTAATGAATCCAAAGGTTGAGTCGTTTATAAAAGATTGTCTGCCGTGTATTTTACATAGTGTTCCAAAAACTATACATAATAGAACCTTGCATAGTATTCCGAAAAGTCCGATTCCATTTGATACTATCCATGTTGACCACTTAGGTCCCTTACCGAGTGTTACATCAAAAAGAAAGCACCTTTTGGTAGTGATTGACGCATTTACAAAGTTTGTCAAATTGTATCCCGTAAATTCCACTAGTACCAAAGAAGTAACCGCCGCGTTAGAAAAATATTTTGATTATTATAGCCGACCAAGAAGAGTTATATCCGACAGAGGTACGTGTTTTACGTCGTTTGAGTTTGCTGAGTTTGTAGAAAATCGAAATATTGACCACATTAAAGTAGCGACTGCTGCCCCTCAAGCCAATGGACAGGTCGAACGTGTGAACCGTGTGTTGACCCCAATGTTGGGAAAGCTGTCAGAACCTTTAGCCCAAGCCGATTGGTATAAATTAGTTAATCGTGTCGAGTTCGCTATTAATAACTCAGTGCAGTGTAGTACCGGTAAAACTCCGTCAATGTTGTTGTTTGGTTGCGATCAGCGAGGCCCCTTAGTAGACGAATTAACCGAGTATCTTGACGAGAAATTTAGTTCAGAAAACCCCTGTAACCTTGAGGCCACTAGGCAAGAGGCAAGTGCGAAAATTCAATTATCGCAGGAGCGTAGTGAAAAGCGGTACGCCTTAAGGCATAGGGCACCATTATCCTATAGAGTCAATGATTTTGTTGCCATTCGCAATGTAGATGTCACTCCCGGGTCGTGCAAAAAGTTCGCTCCTAAATTCCGTGGTCCTTATAAGATAAATCGAGTTCTTCCAAATGACCGTTACGAAGTCACTGATATTGACGATTGTCAACTTACTCAATTGCCCTACAAAGGTATCTTAGAATCAGCCCGACTCAAGCCGTGGATGCATGCGTGTGATAAAACTGTGAGTTTCTGTTTGTAATATGTATTTGATAAGCAGTATTTATATGTATATTGTATGTATTGTATATATGTATATTGTATGTTGTATGTTTGTTGAATTGTATGATCGAGGTCGATCAAATGTCAGGATTGGCCGAATGTAAACATTAGGAATATTTTAAATAAGCCCGCTCCTCGTCTCAGTGAATTTCCCCGATAAACGAATTTGGGCACACTAAAAGGGTATAATACGCTAAGGCGGGGTACGGGCACACTCTCTTGAATATAGTCAATAAGACCGCATGTGCACTTAATTTAAAAATAAATAAAATCCGGAAATATAAAGACAATCCCAAGGGATTAATTACTTTAAAAAGTAGAGAGTTTACACGTACAAGACTTTTTTTAGTTTTTGAGTTTCTTCGTTGTTTAAATGGTCGAGTCTATACTCATTGCTTTCTATTATTTCGTTTTCAATCGCAAAATTTGTTTCCGGGTCCCTTTCTGTGGGTGGGTCCAAAACTTCTATGTTTTGTTCTTCTTCTATTTCTTCAACATCTCTAAAATAAAATGTATAGTTTCCTAATTTTGCGTATTCTTCTTCATAAATTATTTGTGCTTTGCAGGCTTTTAGGAAAGTTCTGCCTATCAACATGTCGTATTTATTTGAAAATTTATGGATATAAAATTTTTGTTCTGTCGGACAAAGTTTGCTGGGTGCAAGGAAAATAATTTCTTTTAGTTCTACTGCTCCTTCAATCATGTGAATTTTGGAATAACCTAAATAGGTTTTGAAATTAAAAAAGTTTTCGGACATTAAATTAATTGAAGAGCCTGAGTCGACTACACATCTCAAAGGTTTATTGTTCATCATTATTCTGATGAAGGACTTGTCTCTATCTATTCTTCCGATTGATCCGAGGCATTCTGATGAAAATTTTCGGATGTGTCCATTTTGCTAATTCCACTATTACTTTCTCTTTGCCTTTTTGTAGGCTGGTTTGCTACATTATTCTTTGAATAGTTGTTTTGCTGTTGACTATTCATTGGATTTTGAGCCCTGTCAATATTTAATTTTTGTTGAAATTCTTGGAATAGTTTTTGGTTTTGTATTGTATCTGATTGTTTTGCTTGAGACGGAGTTGTACTATTGGGTACAAAAGTTTTTCCACCTTTTTGATTCTGATTTTGGCTTTGATTTGATTCTCTTATTTCTGTTATACTATTCTCGTATAACCCTTCTCTTTGAGCTACTTGCTTCAATTTGCTGACTGTGGTTATATCGTATCTAGCTAACGTCATAAATAATCTTTCTAATTTTTTGTTTATTACGTCTTTTATAGTGTTATTTAACGCATTTGTATAAAGAACGGTGTTATTTGCATCGTTTTCTAGACTTAATTTGTTTGTTATAATATAGGACTTATCTTCTAATTCTGTTACAAACTTACGAAGATTTCCTGCATAGTTGGTGTTGTAGAGGCGTCGAAGAAGTTCCTCACAGGGGGTCTGCGTTTTTAATTCATTGATGAGGAGTGTCCTTAGTTCCGGCCAGGTGTTGGCTTATCCAATTTGTGAGAGCCGTTGTGCTTCTCCAGTGAACTGCAACTCGATTGCACTGAACAATATGTTATGCTGCCTTATATCATGGGTTGGATATAGGTGCATAATAAAATCTATCCTCCTTATGAATGACGTCAGATTCTCTGGAGCTCCATCGTAATGTGCCACCTGTCTTAACGAAGACAGTGCTTGATTGAGGTGGGCTTCGGTGAGTTCTACAACCATTTTATTTCTTCTTTTTTTGTTTTAGTGGTGTTTTATTTTTTGATTTTCTGGGTTTTAGTGATGTTTGTTTTGTTTTTTTTTTTTTTTTTTGGTTTTAGTGATGTTTTGTTTTGTTGATCTTCTGGGTTTTTTGTGGTGTTTTGTTTTGTTAATTTTCTGGGTTTTGGTTATGTTTTATTTTGGATTTTGGTTTTTTGTTCGCACACAAGTTGGCGTTTTTGTTCCTCAATTGGATTTAATGGTTGTAACACACAGTTAATATTTTCGCGCACAGTTGGCGTAAATATTTTTTTTTTTTTTTGGTTGCAACACACAGTTGATATTTCCGCGCACAGTTGGCAGAAAATATTTTTCACTGTTGTAGACTTTTGAACACTACCCCTAAGTTCTTGATGTCGGATCGGAATTTTATAGTGATTATTCACTAATTCTATGTAACGCACGGATAACAATTCTACGCGTCGCACGGATAGAATAACAGTTCACTACAATGATTATTCACCAATTCTATGTAACACACGGATAACAATTCTATATGTAACAGGGATAGAATAACTTTTTTCCAATCCTACCGACTGCGCCAATTAAATATCCAATTTTTCCAATAAGGAAAAAAAGATATTTTTTGTGAGTTAAAAGCAACGTACTTTATTATTTGAATGAAAACTTAGAACTGATTACAAAAATGTCTTATGGTTATATTTATAAGCTAAATTTTGGAGCCCTTTGGTGGCGTGATGGATATTTCGATGATTTGATTGGTCCTATTTTAATTGCTGAGTTAGCGTTCTCACGCTTTTGGTTGTTAGGGGACAATTATTATTTCAAGTGTTCAATTGTTTATGTTAATTTTATGGATTAGCGTTCATACGCTTTGGTTTTGAGGGGGACAATTGTTTATAAAAACGGATGTTTACTTTAACGTTATGAATTTTAGGGGGCGAAATATTTATATGTTATGTATGAGATATACAACCCCTGCAGTATATAGAAGCCTACATGCAAAATTTCAGCTCTGTAGCTCTTACGGTCTATGAGGAGATCGCGTCGATCCAGACGGACGGACGGACATGGCTATTTGAACTCGTCTCGTCGTGCTGATCAAGAATATATATACTTTATATGGTCGGAGATGCTTCCTTCTATGCGTTGCACATTTTGACCAAAAATAATATAACCTTTTTGCAAGGGTATAAAAATACAGATAGTCAACACTACACTGCTACACTGCTGCTAGTTAGCAGAAGCTGATGGTTGTTATAACTTTAGTAGAAATAAATGGTTAAAAAACTCATCGTCCAAGAAAAAAAAAAATAGAGAATTTTTATAATTTTTTTCAGGTTCAAAGCCTAGACGTATCAAAATTAGCTCGTTTTGCCTTCACAGTGAATTAAATTATCTTTAAGTAAGGACGCAGTAGTCGCGATTTGATTTATCTACACATTCGGAATTCGAGTGATTGCGCATGTGAATTTCATCGACCAATGTTATTGGTCTAAACTAAAGTCAAAAATTATTTGCGTTTCGGCTAAGGAAAATTTTAAATTTCACGTATCCTGATTAAGAAATTGTTAGTTAAAGATTATGTTGGAAACGATGCATGCACAATCTTTTGGAATCTCAAGGTAATGAGTAAGCATACACTTGTCCAAAGATGAGCATAGTTGTTAGAAGACTTTTTTTAACACTTTTGAAATTATCGAACTAGATTCAATACTTAATATATTAAAACTCCATTAATGTAAATGATAGAAAGCTTTAAAAAAAACCAGAGGGCCAGGGCTCACTTCGACCGCGTCAAAGTTTGTATACCCTTGCAAGTTTTTTGTTACTCTTTCCTCACCTGTAGCCGTAAAAGTGGAAAAATGTACCATCTTAGCTTAGCAAATAACGAAGTTATTGATCAAAGTCACTGTGTGCCACCGATCATTCCTATGGGAACTATATGATATAGTCACCCGATCTTGATCAAATTCCGGCATATTAAACTAACAAATGTTTAATCTGAAAGCAATCGCGTTAAAAGTAACGAAGTTACTGACAAAAGTCACTCGATCGATCGTTCCTATGGGAGCTATATGATATAGTCACGCGATCTTGATCAAATTTGGCATAGTCGGTTATATGTGTAATAAACTCACCCATATTCATGTCGCTTGTATGGGAGCTATATGATATAGTGGTCCGATCTGGCTGAATCCGAGATGTATAACCTGTGAACTATATACAAGCCTTCATAAAAAATTTCAGCTCTCTAGCTCTTACGGTCTAGGAGGAGTTTGCGCTGATCCATACGAACAGACAGAAGGACGGACGGACGGACATGTCTATTTGAACTCGTCTCGTCATGCTGTTCAAGAATATATATACTTTATATGGTCGGAGATGCTTCCTTCTATGCGTTGCACACTTCTGACAAAAATTAATATACCCTTTTTGCAAAGGTATAAAATGTATTTTGAATAGAAGTTTAAGTTCCCACAACATGATTATATATAATGATGAAATAGAATGTACATTTAGGATCCATTAACATAACATAACTTTTTTCTTTTGTTATTGGCCATTGTCGGGAACCCTCCCTGTACCCACTGATAAATAATGGCAGCCAATATCCAAGCCATACTAAAGCAAGATGTCAAACGTTTGGAGGAGTTCACCCTTATATAGTTAGTTGATTAACATGGTTGTTTGTCAGAAAATCGACGTAAAGGTTTTTATACTCGAATATCGTCACTGAAGCCCAATTAGTTGAAGCGCTAAATCTTTGTCTGTTTTGTTTCGATTTACTTTAAATTTTCACACAACATTCTTAAAATACTAATAATTAAAAAAAAAAGTATACAAATTAAAACAAAAAAAAAATTGAAAACCTAAGCCCACCTCCACCCAGTCCCTCTCCCCCTTATGTGTATTTTTAATTTTTTTTCAAATAAAAATTTAAAAACATAATTTCATTTATCATGGCGCTTTTTTTGGCAATTCTGCTTATTTTTTCTGAAATTACTAATCGGGCCTGAGAGAAAGCACTGCTACCTGGAATACAAAAAAATTGTGCAGCTTAATTTAATAAGAAGTTGAAAATGGTTTTTATTTACCACTGTAAAACTTTAATATCATGGGACAACGAAACTTTGAAGGACATGTATGCTTGAAGTTCGAAGTCTATGGATAGTGTTATATTGTCAGTAGTATAATTTGGCACTAATTCAGAAAATATTTCCAGCTGATCTGATGTTTCTAATTGTCTTTCGACAGTGTCAGACAGATAGAAATCCAATAGTATGTCATTAATTTCCTACACAATTATATTATAAGCTCTTTTTCAAACACAATGAAATTTAACAATTTATTTGAAATTTGTTTGTGGTTGAAAATAAAAAAATGCGATTTTGTGGTAGTCTTTAATATAAGAATGCACAACGGTTTTATGTAGCTAACAATGATTTTAGTTGGCTAGCTAAACCAGTGTCGCTTAAGTCAAATTTAGTTTTTCTACTTAAATTATGCAATTGTGGTATTACTAAATGTAGAGTCGGATAGTTTTCTCCAACTAATGGAAAGAATTTATTATTAATCTTGTAAACGAAAATAATTGTTGCAGAAGAGACGGAAATTTTTATTGAATTAAAAGTGTAAATTCAGTAACGAATAGAAATATACCCTCAGCGCACCTACAAGAGTAAATTTTTTTATTGTGAGCTTGTGTGTCGGTATTAAGCATTTTAAACACCTGTAGAACCGTATAATTCATTAAAACAAAATAATTAAAAATATATTAAAAAAAACAACATCAAAGACAAACACCTGCGTTCAATTAAGTTATACTTCTGTAAAGTAGAAAATCTAAGTTTTGAATTTTTGTGAACATGACATTACGGAAGTACCTAGACCTGAGATTTTTTCAATGGGCGCCTGAAATAGCATAATTTCTTTGCAGGTACAGACCCAAACGTCTGCACCTGGAGCCAACGGTCGTATGTGAAACTTTACCTCCTTCTCATCGGAAGTACCTGGAGTGAGGTTTTTGTCAATGGAAAATTGAAAAGCATTGCGCCATTTCAATATTGCACGTGCAGATCAAGAATGATGTACCTGTTAGTACGATTAAGAACAACTGTTTCAGGTTTCGGTCAATGGACGTTGGGAAATAGTTGCATATAGTGAAGTTTGTTCACTGATTTGGGATTCGCACACGATTCATTCAAAATCTATCTTCAAAGTGTTAACATCGTGTTCTGCCAGTGTTTAAGTGCCAAATAAAATATTAAAGTGATTTTTAATTTTCCAAAAAGTAATACATAGTGGTTTAAAGTGAATAGTGTTTTGTGGGATTGCAAAATTAATCTATAGCAAAATAAATCCGTTGTGTGTTTTGAGTGCTAGTGAGACTTTTGCAAGAAACAGCTAGAATAGTTTTTGCTGTCACTTCTTTGTTTGGAAAATTGTAAGTCATTTTTATACCCTTGCAGAGGGTATTATAAAATTGGTCAGATGTTTGTAACGCAAAGAAGGAGACGTTTCCGACCCCATAAGTATATATATTCTTGATCAGCATGAGAAGCTGAGTCGATATAGCCATGTCCGTCTGTCCGTCTGTCCGTCTGTCCGTCCGTCCGTAGGTCCGTAGGTCCGTCCGTCCGTCTGTGCGTATGCGTTTTACTCAGCCGTCTTAAGAGAGTAATATAGCTCTAGAAGAACTAGAAGAAACATTTTCATAAATCGGAGTATGCAATGAAATTTGCATATGTGATAATATTGGATATAAAACCCCAGATCCCAAAATATGAATATGATCGGATAAATATAACACACACAGACGCAACGCTACATGAACTGTATGTGTATGTGTGGGTTGCTTTGTTTTGAGAATAAGGGAAGAAGAAGAACAAATTGTAAAATAGAGAGTAAAATTGTTTTGTTTGTATATTGATGAATTGAGTTGCAGAAAACCAATTTTGAACATGTAAAACTATTATTACCAAGGACTGCAAGGGTATATAAATTCGGCATAGCCGATGTTAGCTTCTTTGATATTTTACAATATTATTATATTCTCTACTTGAACCAAAAATAGTTTTTTTCAAAACTTTTTATTTTCCTTTTCATTATAATTTTATTTGCCCATACTCTACCAAAAATTGTCTTTTTCAAAACTTTTTTATTTCCTTTTCATTATAATTTTATTTACCCATACTTTATTCACATATATGTATGTTCTATATACATGTTCCTAAACCTTATTTTTTACATATACCTTATTTTTATTTTTTTATACATATATCCCTTTATTTTATATACTCTATTCATATATGTATATGTATATTCTATATACATATTCCCAATCCTTATTATTTACATATACGTTACTTTTATTTTTTATACATTTATCTCTCTTTTATATACATATAACATTTTTGTATGTACACATAACCTTTTTTATCAGATTTTGATTTTTCAAGTGTAGTTTTTTTGTGTTATTTTAATTTGCCACGTATTAATAGACTTTCGGCGTCTC
Source organism: Drosophila willistoni (assembly GCF_018902025.1). Taxonomy (NCBI): domain Eukaryota; kingdom Metazoa; phylum Arthropoda; class Insecta; order Diptera; family Drosophilidae; genus Drosophila; species Drosophila willistoni. The sequence continues at coordinate 60,800 of NW_025814267.1, forward strand.
AGCAGTTGCATAATAGGAGATTAAGGAATACATTGAATAGGAGCGTTTTTTCATACGAAGAAGCAGAGAGGCAGAGAAATTTAGTATATCACCAAACGCGTAGGGAAAACTTAAGTGCATCGACTAGTTGCGGGAGAACAGGCTCTTGATACTGTTCGTCCGTCTACTCGTAGGCGCAACATTAACTTTAGGTTCGTAGAACAAATTCGCAATTCATTAGGGCATAGGGTACGACGATCAAATCCTTTGAACAGACAGACAGAACAGGCAACAAATACGCAGAGCCGATCGAATCGTAGAAAAGACTCAAACAATAGGGAAAGGAAACAAGCAGAAAATACAGTAGGACATAGGGTACGACGATCAAATCCATCGAACAGGCAGGCAGAACAGGCGACAAATACCCAACGGCGATCGAATCGTAGAAGAGACTCAAACTATAGGGAAAGGTAACAAGTAGAAAATACAGAAGGACATAGGGTACGACGATCAAATCCTTTAGACAGACAGAACAGGCAACAAATACACAACGCCGATCGAATCGTAGAAGAGACTCAAACTATAGGGAAAGGGAACAAGCAGAAAATACAGAAGAACATAGGGTACGACGATCAAATCCATCGAACATGCAGACAGAACAGGCAACAAATACACAACGCCGATCGAATCGTAGAAGAGACTCAAACTATAGGGAAAGAGAACAAGCAGACAATACAGAAGAACATAGGGTACGACGTTCAAATCCTTATAATATATACCGACGGAACACAGAAAGAGAGCAAGATAGAAATCGTAGATCACAGGATAGAAGAAACGAGCAGCGTAGGGCGATTGAGCGAGCACGTAACACTCTGGCACGCCGAAGTGCAAGAATTGCAGCCCAGATGGACAATCGCGCAGCTATTAGAAACGTTAGCCAACGAGTGAGTCAGCATAGGAGCGTTAGTAAAAATAGAATAGCAGAGAATACTAGAAACGCGTTACGTAATAGACAAAACCATGCGAATACTCCTAGGGATCCTAGTAATCCAACACGTCGACCTAAGTTAGAATTTTTGATGGATAAATTTAATAGAATAGTGAAGTTAGGCCACAGTCAAATTTGCTTCTGTTATAAGGGTCTCTGGTTTCCCCATAAAGTGAAGGTAAAGTCTCGCAAGTTCTTAGAAAATAATTATGACTTTAGCGCTTCGATTTTTGAAATTGCTAATCAGTTTCCTCCTACTGATGGCAACTTCACATTCTGTTCCACTTGATTTGCCCATATTTCAAGAAACACCCTGCCCAAGTTTGCCATTTCACATGGATTAGATTTCACAACTCGTCCAGAATTTGGATTAGATTTGCCAATTCTAGAAGAACGTGTCCTTTCTCCTCGTCTTCCTTTTATGATAATTAGGGCAACAGGCCACGAGCGTCAAAGCGCAATTAAGGAGCTGTAGTTAATGTCCCAATTCCTGTCGGTAACATAGTTACTTCGCTCCCACGAGCATTTAATGATACCGAGGTTATCGAGCTCCACCTCAAACGTAGAATGGAATATGGTCACGATTTTATGGCAGAAACCGTCAGACCCGCTAGAATCAAAAAGGCACTTAGATTTTTAGTTAACACAGAGTTGTATAGGAAACATAATATTACAATTAATGAGCAAAGGCTTGATTCTTATGAAACCGAAGTAGTTCCATTTTATGCTAGTGAGGAATATAGGGAATTTGTAGAAGGAATTTTACATCGAAATGAAGAATCTGCCCAATTCATAAACCAAGACAATCCTGTAGAGGAAGCTCAACCCCGGCGGTCAGGAAACAATGTTGAAAAATATTCAGGTAGATGATGCCGGCATACAAAGAATAACTATAGCTCAAGGAGAAGGGCAAAGGCCCTTAGATATGCTATTAGATTCCGATTGTGAAGAATTAGCCTTTCCTACTATTTATGCCGGCACTAAGAGAAGAAGTTCATCAAGCTACGCAACCATAGTTAGTTCCGAGCTTAGGAATGTAGATAGAAGAGGTTGCAGGACAGATAAGTTGTTCTTTAATTACAAGAAATTAGAGCTGATAACGATTCGGAATAAAACTTCCATATGTTTACGAAAACATAGCGCTTAACGCGCAGTCAAAGCTTCTAATATACTTAGGGAAGATTTTGTTAATAATTTAATTCGACATGATGAGGGTTATAGGGTTCTAAAGGGTATTCGCACTTCACCAGCTCATTGGGAGGATGAGAAAAAAAAGTTATGACAATGATTCGCCAATGTAGATAGAAGAGGTTGCAGGACAGATAAGTTGTTCTTTAATTACAAGAAATTAGAGCTGATAACGATTCGGAATAATACTTCCATATGTTTACGAAAACATAGCGCTTCACGCGCAGTCACAGCTTCTAATTTAAGATTCTAAGGGAAGATTTTGTTAAAAATTTAATTCGACATGATGAGGGTTACAGGGTTCTAAAGGGTATTCGCACTTCACCAGCTCATTGGGAGGATGAGAAAAAAAAAGTTATGGCAATGATTCGCCAATTCGGACCCCCCACTATTTTTATAACTTTGTCAGCTGCCGAGACAAAGTGCACGGAGTTGCTTGTTATACTTAGGAAAACAGTTGATAGGGTAGACATAACAGAGGAGGAAGCATCAGGTTTGTTATTTGATGAAAAAGCTCGGCTTATTAGATCAGATCCAGTTACATGTGCGAGGTATTTTGAACATAGGTATAGAAAGTTATTAAAAGTTATGAAAAGTCAGGGAGGCATTTTCGGTGAGCATTTTGTAAATAAATTTTATTGGCGTGTTGAGTTTCAACAAAGGGGCTCTCCTCATATTCATGGCATGTTTTGGCTGAAAGATGTCCCAGTAGTCGATCTAAGCAACGATGCTTCGATACCACCAGGTCTAGCCTTCATCGACCAGTTGTAGTGCCCAGTTTCTGCCGTTAGTTTTATTTTTAAATTTTAAGGCCTTAGTTTGTATTTCAGTAAGTTGTGGGTAATTGTGTCGATAAAAATAATCAGCTGAGCTTAGAAGTTCGATAGTTTTACTAGTGCAACCCTAGCGAAGTGGCATCGTGCGCGATCGCATGCATTGGTCATTCTCTTTTCTGACGAACTTCCGCCCTGGCTAGACGCCTAAACCACGCTGCTCCTCCAGAAGAAAATATATACAAATTTAAATCTGAAATTTTCTTGGCCATCAAGCCAAATTATTAATTAAATACAAATCTGGAGCATCTAGGACAACAACTATTATAAAGTTTTATGAATCTTATTATCGTAAGTTAATTTTTGTGGATATTTAAATCTTTGGAAGTTTCTAATAAGTTCTTTTGAAAACTTAGTCATAATCTCTCCATAATCTTCGGGTCTCTTAGACCGAATTTGTTGCATAGGAATGCCAGTCGCTTGATTTAATCTAACATTTTATTCCTAAGCATCATCCAGCAGACGACGAAAGCCTTTGACGGACCGGACGGATGGGTAAGTCCCAAGTTCTTGAAAAAAAACATTGTCTATCTGGTATTTTCCTTTTTGTATGCAAAAAGAAAGCGAGTTCAGTGTCAAATAATCAGCAAATAAGAAAAATTCTCTCGAGTACAGTAAAGCTAAAGAAAAGATCAAAGAAAAAGAAATTGCCAATCATTGTTGGAATATTAAAACGATATTAAGTATCGCCCTTGACTGTGTGAGCGAGCCTACAGTTATTTATAATTAATCTCTTAATTTAAGTTGGAGACTTCCAAATTCCAATTAACCTTTTCATTTTTGAATATCTATAAGTTTATATATATCCACCTTACAAATAAGATTCAACAAAACACAACCTATAATCCCTAATTTGGCTTTTGGATGCCTGAAATGATCCAATTATTTAATTTGATTACCGTATATTATAAGAATCATCATTTTAGTTTAGTCAACTTGGATTATGTTTCCGACTTATTCAAGTATTTTGGTATTCCGTAACTCTCGTGAATAAATATCATTTTGTAATGTTTGAGTAAAAGTTATGTGATCTTCCTTGTAGCGAAATGTGAGCGGTGAGCCGAATTATATTGGGATTTTCCAGAATCTTGCAAAAGGAAAATCATTGGTTGGGAGGGTTTAGACGCGAAGCTATAATAACATCCTCATAGCTTCCCTATTCGTGCGATAATAATATACTCTTTTTCTCTATCCTTCTAGTTCATCTCTTTTGGTTAAATAATTATGTAATATTCGTGCTCTAGGGACTTTGTTTTATTTTATGTACTACGGGTGTATTGAGTAATACTGGTCGAAAGAACCCCCCAAAGACTGTTTGCTAGCCGACAGCCAGAAGTCCCACCCGGACCAAAATTCTCGATACACTAAGCCCGTAGATGTGTTGGCTTTGGCCTAATTTGTGGTACTCTTGTCCATCATAACATCTGATGATTAGGGACTGCGAAAGAGACTACCAATATAGGCTGAACCTGACCTCTTCTTGGATCAAAGAAGATTCTTTGACTAAGAGGAGATGTACATGATCTGGATTCATTCCGGGTTGTGTACATTACATAAATTTTGGCGCCCAACTAGGGGGCTTGTTAGACTTGTATACAATTTTTCGGTTCGACCATGTTTCTTTATAGGATTCACGCTGAACTGAAGGGTTCAAGTATTTCAGGTTCCTTTTTCCTTCTCCTACTTCTTATTCTATCTCTTAATTAAATCCCCAGCCTTTTTATCTATCCTTTGCTATCAAATATTTTTATTTTCTTTTCATTTCGCTTTCTTTTTGTATTCACGGATAGTTGGTTGAGTGACTTATTCATTAGGAATGCAGATATTTGGAGAATCCGAGTCCTGACCAGTGATAAGGTGAATATACTTAGAAACATATACAAACTCTACAAAATAGTAGCGGACTTATATTATAGGCTGTGCTTTTCTTGGAATTCGTCAATTTTGATTGTTTCGATTTTACGACCAGAAAGCACAATAGGCTTGTGATGTCGGCGTTAGCATTGTAGTTTATTCATTTCTTGTAATTACAATAGAACAAATGCTTCAGCGGATATCAATAAATTGACTGCTTGTTCATCTGGAACTGCAGAGATTTGGCTAGGCCCGAGTTCTGACCGATGATACAAAGTGAGTTCAGTTTATGATGTTGGTTGAAATTAGTCTTTTCGTTTTGGATTTGATATAGATGATTAGATCTAGGACGACAAGATTTCTCTATCCCTTCACAAATCTCACTCTATATTAGTACCGCACCTATAATTTTGCTCACCCTCACTTTCAAAACAAGGAAGATAATCGTAATATGATAAAATATATTTAAACAAATTAAATAAAGTATCTAAAGTAATTTTTGTGGAAAAATAATCCAAATGCCAATAATTCGGAGTAATGAAGAATTGAGTGTGCTACCAGAAGCAGAATGTACCATTTGCTTGAAAGCTTTATTAGAAACAGAAGAGGTTAGGATTACTAAATGTAATCATGTTTTTCATCAGGAGTGCATAGAAAATTATATACAAGTACATCAGGAATGTAATTTTTTTAAGAAACTATGCCACCAGAAAGATTTAGTCCAATTTATAATGTAAGATCAGTCAAAATCAGGAGGTAGAGGTAGAAAACCTAAATCTTCAACGGCACGTAAACCGGAGAACCCGAATCAACAGCGCTCAGCTTGGTCACAGCAACAATCAATTTCCAATCGAGCAGCTGAGATGAATGTTAATTCAATTTTTGAGAGAATGGAATATTTAATTGATCAGAGATTGGGAAATTTGAATTTAAATAATTCAGTTGGACGATCTAACAACCACGATAAGCATCGCGTTCCAACCCCAAGATCAGATTTAATATCACACCATTATATTAATCCTGGAAAAGCCGCCCAATTAGTACAAAGTTGGGGTATTAAATTCGATGCGTCTCCTAAAGGTCCTACAGTATCAGAGTTTCTATACAGAATAAAAGCATTAACTGTAGATAATTTTCAGAGTGATTTTACACCGGTGTGCAGAAATTTGCAAATTTAACCGGAAGAGTCAAGGAATGGTATTGGCGCTATCGAAAAGAACATGACGAAGTTATTCTGGAAGAGTTTTGGATGGATTTAAAACAAGAATACGACGATTTTAAGGATGATGATTTGATTCTTGAAGAAATACGTAACCGAAACCAAAGGAATGGTGAAGCATTTGATGTTTACTATGAAGACGTAATGACTTTGATATCGAGATTAGTAATACTTTTGGAGGAAAAACGACTCGTACATCAGCTACAAAGAAACATGATTTCGGAAGTGCGAGAAGCTTTATTATACGTTCCAATTGAATCGGTATCCAAACTTCGCCGAGAGCAATTTCTCCGTGAAGAATCAGGAAAACGCATTACGAAGTATACAAATGTTAGGAAGAATATCGCTTTACGAAAATCCAGAGGAAGAAGATATTCAACCGGAGTTAAATGCAATTCACGTCAAGGAAAAGAAATACATTTGTTGGAATTGTGACATCGAAGGACACAGATGGGACATGTGCTTAGAAGAGCGCCGCATTTTCTGCTACGGATGTGGAAAGAAAAATGTCTACAAACCACAATGTGATGTATGCCTATCCCGTTCGAAAAACTCCAATCAGGGCCCATCATTCCGTCGCAGTCGAGTGGACCCTCAGTAGATGTCAAGGATAATACAGCGACAAACAACAAAACACCAAATTTGACAGATTATACCGGTACGAATCGGCGAGAAAATAAAATTCAGCCATATCCAGACTAACTATTTAGCGATTCGAAATAAAATATTTGCACAGGAGGTTGCAACTTGCCAGTTTATTAGAAGTCGCTCAAGCGAACGTCTGCGTCGCTTTTGGAAGAAAGTAAAAGATGTCCAAAAACGAATAATAGCGTCTATGATTAACGAAGCCGCAGATGGCCGTTTCTACGCTCCAGTAAAGTTTCTTGAATTTTCTGAGCTTGGTCTATTGGATACTGGAGCCAATATCAGTTGTATCGGATCAGATTTAGCAACAAGAGACTGGACGAAATATCCCGGATTTTCAACTATTGTTTCAAGTGTGGCCACAGCAGATGGGAAAAGACGGAATAATATTTCTGATTTCTGGAAATCTTTTGAATTATGTCCAGAATTTTCATCTCGTTGTAAGACTCCCATATTAGATAAAAATATTCACTCGATTGATGACAAAAAGAAATGTTTATTAACCCCAGAGCAAGAAAGAAGATTAAACGATGTTATTTAATTGTTTCCGGATTTTAAACAACAGGGATTAGGCCGAACTCCACTTATTGTTCATGACATAGAGATCAAAGAGGCAACTCCAATCAAACAACGCTTCTATCCTGTGTCGCCAGCGGTGGAAAAGTTGATGTATAAAGAAATCGACCGAATGTTGGAAATGGGAGTGATCGAGAGAGCCAATAGTTCTTGGAGTTCTCCTATACGTCTGGTTGTAAAACCCGGAAAGGTGCGATTATGTTTGGAAGCAAGAAAAATACATAAAGTCACCAAAAAGGACGCATATCCGCTGCAAAGCATAGATGGAATTTTCGCGCGACTGCCCAAGGCAAACTTTATAACAAAAAATCCAAACCCATAACAGCTTTCACGATACCCGGCCGCCCCTTGTAACAGTTCACTGTAATGCCATTCGGATTGTGCAATGCTTCGCAAACCATGGCACGATTGATAGACGATCTAATTCCAGCAGATCTGAAATACTGTGTGTTCGGATACCTAGACGATCTCTGTGTGGTGTCAGAAGACTTTGATACTCATTTGGAAATTCTGATTCTTGTCTCAGCAATTTAGAAAAGCGAATCTTACTTTAAATATAGAAAAGATAAAGTTTTGTGTTACAGAAGTGCCATATCTGGGCTATATTATAGGAAGAGGAGGAATTTTAACAGACCCTGCCAAAATAGAAGCAATAAAGACTTGGCCAATTCCGAAAACGATAAAGCAAACCAGAGGTTTCTTGGGTGTTGTTGGTTGGTATCGTAGATTCATTGATAATTTTTCTAATTTACATTTCCGATAACCCAATTGCTAACTAAGAAAAAGAAATTTTTATGGACACAGGAAGCTCAAATTGCATTTGAAAAACTTAAGGAAAAGCTTACCTCCGCACCGATCTTGATCAATCCAGACTTCAATAAGAAATTCTTCGTGCATTGTGATGCAAGCAACTACGGCATCGGAGCAATGTTGGTAAAATTGGACGAAGAAGGAGCTGAGAAACCTATAACAACAGCTCAAAGAAACTATAGCGTAACAGAACGCGAGTGCTTGGCTGCTTTGGAAGCAATTGAAAAATTCTGCTGCTATCTGGAACTACAGAAATTCGAAGTCATAACCGACCACGCCAGTTTAGTTTGGTTGATGCGACAGTCAGATTTAAAAGGAAGACTCGTGAGATGGGCCATGAAGCTGCAAGGTTATAAGTTTGTAGTAAGTCACCGACGAGGTCAAGATAATGTAGTACCCGACGCCTTGTCCAGAATGTTTTCAGACGATTTGTGTGCTTTGGAAGAACTTCGCCCCTTAGTCGATTTGAACTCTCCTAGTTTCAATGACGAAGAGTATCAACAACTAAGACAGAAAATTGAAAAAGAACAGGAAAGATACCCGGATTTAAAAATAATAGATCAATTTGTTTATGTACGCACGGAGCATGATGATGGAACAGAGTCCAGTCAAGTCAATATTTGGAAATTGTGGATTCCACAAAGTTTGTCAAGAGAAATTATAAAATGAGCTCATGAAGACATGATATCTGCACATGGCGGAATGGCAAAAACTTTGGAGCTCATACGTCGGACATTCTTTTGGCCTGGTGGTACAGGTGCGTGATTATATACGAAACTGTGAGACGTGCAAGTCAACGAAAGCACCTAACCAAATCTTAAAGCCACCAATGGGTAAGCCCGCAGTATCAGAGAGACATTTTCAGCGATTATATATTGATCTTTTGGGACCATATCCGAGAAGTAAACGTGGTCATATTGGACCCCTGATAGTGGTTGATCATTTATCGAGGTATCATTGGCTTCAACCCCTTCAACCTGCAGGATAATATCTTCTTTAGATACGGTGTTCCCGAGATATAAGTTAGCGACAACGGATCACAAATCAAGGCAAGCGAATTTAATGCATGGTTGACGACGTTGGGTATATTAAATATATATATACAGCAGTTTATTCCCCACATTCGAATGCCTCTGAGAGAAACAGATCCATAATTGCAGCAATACGCGCCTATCTTAAAGAGGACCAGCGCGAATGGGATCTACACATACCTGCTATAAGTTGTGCACTAAGAAATTCGTATCATCAGAGTATAGGATGCTCTCCTTTCCATGCTTTGTTTGGCTTTGACATGGCCACACATGGTTCGCAATACACTCTTCTCGAAAAGATTAATGTGCTAAATGAATCGAATAACGTGTTGCGAAAAGACGTTCAGTTGGCAATACGGCGTAATTTACTCAAGAAGAATATAGCACAGGCAGCGGAGCATAATGCAAAGGTATATAATCTGAGAACCAAGGAGGTTAATTTCAAGGCAAGACAAGAAGTCTTTAGACGTAATTTTGGACAGAGTAACTTCCAAAAATGCGTTAGTGCTAAGTTAAACTTGTTGTGGCTAAAGTCTCGAGTTCGAGAGAGATGGGAAACTGTTATTATGTGTTAGAGGATTTAAATGGCAAACTGCTAGGAACCTATCTTGCTAAGGACATTAGGCAGTAACTGTCTTTTTTCAGGTTAATACTCCAAAGCAAGCTCTAGTATTATCCTGTGGTTGTAGTGCCCAGTTTCTGCCGTTAGTTTTATTTTTAAATTTTAAGGCGTTAGTTTGTATTTCAGTAAGTGGTGGGTAATTGTGTCGATAAAAATAATCAGCTGAGCTTAGAAGTTCGATAGTTTTACTAGTGCAACCCTAGCGAAGTGGCATCGTGCGCGATCGCATGCATTGGTCACTCTCTTTTCTGACGAACTTCCGCCCTGGCTAGACACCTAAACCACGCTGCTCCTCCAGAAGCAAATATATAAAAATTTAAATCTGAAATTTTCTTGGCCATCAAGCCAAATTATTAATTAAATACTAATCTGGAGCATCTAGGACAACAACTATTATAAAGTTTTGTGAATCTTATTATCGTAAGTTAATTTTTTGTGGATATTTGAATCTTTAGAAGTTTCTAATAAGTTCTTTTGAAAACTTAGCCATAATCAAATTGAAATCTGAAAGCCTAAGCAAGGAATTTTATATTTGAATTCCGAGAATTTGCCAGGAATAAATTTTTGAGACACCGTGGGCTCAAAAGCTGCACACCGTGAAGGGCACAGAGACATTTCGACAAAGTCGACCAGCTTGGAATAGCCGCCCGAATCGGATACGGGCAGAAAAGTTTCTTCGTTGCGGATTGAGGGTCTCTTAGACCGAATTTGTTGCATAGGGATGCCAGTCGCTTGATTTAACCTAACACTATATTCCTAAGCATCATCCAGCGGACGACGAAAGCCTTTGACGGACCGGACGGATGGGTAAGTCCTAAGTTCTTGAAAAAAACATGTCTAAGGACATTAGGACATTATTTATAATTAATAAAGTGGCCTTGCACAATCAGGTATACGAAATATAATATTAACACTGATAGGCAGAATTACTTTAGGGAATTAGTTATGTTGTATTTTCCATGGAGGGACGAGCAAATTGAATTAGTTCAGAGAAATTGTGAGGAGTTTTACAATGAACAATGTGAAGAACAATGAAATTTTCCATGAGTTTGTAGGTGGCGGTGCAGGTGTTGGCAAAAGTAGGTGTTAAAATATGTATATAAGCACCTCAGTATGTCTATCTCTTTCTTATTATTCTCGAATGATCCGATCTGTGAATTGTAACGGACATTCTTTCATTTCTGCTTTACGTTCTGCCTGCGCTGCAGCGAATATTCTTATGCATAAGTTTAGTCTCTAATAAACCTCCACTCGAATAGGTTATGGGCCCAGGCAGCAAAAAGTAAAACTGTGCGGGTTAGTCGGAAAGACTTGTAAGAGATTCGTTGTTAATTAAAGTTTGTGATTAACTAATTTGTTCAAGATGAGTACACAATTTTCAATCGAAAAAGTAGATGGTGAAAATTATAGTGTATGGTCAGTACAGATGAAAAGTCTGTTGATTCATTCTGATTTGTGGTCGGTGACATGTGGTCGGTTAAAAAGAGGCGTCTGATACGACTGAGCAAAAGGAGTTGTTTGACAGTAAAGACGAGAAAGACCTCGCAAGTATATTGTTGTGCGTAAGTCCGTCGCCGATCAACGGTATAAAACATTGTAAAACCTCGAGCGAGGAAAAATATAGTTGTTTAAGCAATTGTTGTATACTAAAATGTTGGCTACAGACAGTATTCGAGAGCATTTGAATAATTTTTCTAATGTCCTAGAAAAGTTAAATGAAATTCAGGAACAAGTGCCTGATGAAATGCTCGTTATAATTTTGTTGGCAAGTTTAAGCGATGATTTCGAAAATTTTGTAGTTGCCATAGAAACGCGAGGCTCGTTGCCATCGCTAAGCGCTCTAAAAATTAAATTGCTTGAAGAGGGAGAGAGACACATGATTGGCGAGGTAGCCGAGAAAAGTGAGAATAAAATGTATTCGTCGCGTCAAGAAAACGGGAAAAAGAACAAAGCAATGAGAGAACCAAAAAACATTGAATGTTGGTTGTGCGGTCGTCGCGGGCATTTCGCGTCGAAGTGTGGTTCGAAAGAGAGAAAAGACAACGCGAGCGAAAAGAACAGTAAGAAGTCTTTTTCGGTATTCTCTACTTCGGGAACACGAATCGGTTTGTCGAAAAATGCGTGGTATGTAGACAGCGGGGCTACAGCTCATTTGTGTGCGGACAAATCAATGTTTACGGGTATGCGTGAGCACAAAGAGTAAATCAAGTTAGCAGGCGACAGTTATATAGAAGCCGAAGGTTGCGGTACAGTGGAACTAAAATGCAAAAATATCACGATCGAATTTGTTGATGTGCTATATGTAAAGGACTTACAATGTAATTTTATTTCGGTATCAAAGGCAACAGAAAATGGCTTAAGAGTAATTTTTGTCAAAAACAAAGTGTTTGTTAAAGACAGTAACAATCGTGATTTAATGATCGCAGAGAAACACAACGGTTTGTTTTTGTTTGAAAGTAAAACAAAAACAGTTTTTGATGCAGAAGCGAATGTAAATCAGCTGGTGAAATGGCATGATCGATTCGGACATTTAAATTTCGATAGTTTGATTAAAAGATTAAGCAGGATATAGTCTATGGTCTCAATGCTAGAGTGTGTAGTACAAATGACCTTGTATGTGAAACGTGTGCAAAAAGTAAAATTTGCGTTAAGAAGTTTCCAAAGTTTTCGGAAAGTCGCTCAAAGGAATTGTTGGGCTTGATTCATACAGACATTTGTAGACCTATGCGTACAGCGTCACAAGGTGGTGCGCGCTATTTTGCAACTTTCATAGACGATAAATCACGTTATGTATTGGTATACATGTTAAAGAATAAGAGCGATTTTTTCCAGAAATTCAAAGATTTCAAAGTGCTAGCAGAGAATCAGACGGGTAAGCGTATAAAAGCCATACGTAGCGACAACGGTCGTGAGTACCTCAGCGATGTATTTGAACAGTTCTTATCGAGTCATGGAATAAAAAGACAACTCACTGTTCCCCACACTCCACAACAAAATGGTGTGGCGGAGCGCGCCAATAGAACCTTGGTGGAGATGGCGCGAAGCAAGATAGTGCATGCTGGAGTTGCCGAATCTTTTTGGGGCGAGGCGATATTGACGGCTGCATATTTACGGAACAGAGCAGAAACTGCAACCTTGCCTGACAATACTCCATACGAGGTTTGGTATGGGAAAAAGCCGAGCGTATCTCATCTTAAAGTATTTGGTATGAAAGCTATTGTATTAGATAAAACTCATAAGAACAAGTTTTCAGCGAAAGGCAAGCAGCATATTTTGGTGGGTTACTCCGAGACTGCCAAGGCTTATCGTCTTTACAACCCTGTCAAAAGGACCGTGGTAGTATCCCGTGATGTCGTGTTTTTGGAGCACAAGTTAATGAAAGAGTTGGAGCACGGTCGAGAATCATCATGTGAGTCAGATGTGGTCATCTTTCAGCCAAGTGAAAAACTTGATTGTGAGCATAATGATGAAATCCAAGAAAATTCTGTGGATCAGCAAATTCCAATTGTTGATGAGCAAAGTGGTGACGAAGAAAATTCTGTGGAGCAGCAAATTCCAATTGTTGATGAGCAAAGTGGTGACGAAGAAAATGCTGAGAAGGAGCAACCATATACCCGAAGAGGACCAGGGAGACCAAAGATTGTTCGCACTGGGCGTGCTGGTCGTCCACGAAGAGAGTACAATATGCTCAATGTACTAGATGCGAAAGACGTTATTGTTCCTACCTGTATAAATGAGGCATTTAAGTCAGAGCAGTCGGAGAACTGGAAATCAGCAATGCAGAAGGAGTATGACAACCTAGAAAATATTAAGACATGGAGTTTGGTTGATCTTCCTGCAAACAAAAAGGTTATCGGTTGTAAATGGGTTTTTACCCCGGTTGCACTTTATTCCTCAATCAGACTGGTGATTGCGTTGGCGGTGGAGCACGAGATGCACTTGCACCAGATGGATGTCTCTGCAGCGTACCTCAATAGTGAGTTACAAGATGACGTTTATATGCGACAACCTGAAGGTTTGGTCGATGCTAATCATCCCAAGCGTGTACTCCAGCTACATAAATCGTTGTACGGCTTGAAACAGAGTGGGCGTGAGTGGAACCAAAAGCTGGATAGCGTTCTTTTGAAAATTGGTTTCGTTCCGTGTGCAAGCGAACCGTGTATATACACGAGCAAAGTCAATGGGTATTTATGTATTATTGTTGTGTATGTTGACGATTTTATACTTGCATGTACCAGAAAAGACGATGTGGCCTACATAAAGCAGCTCATATCAAACGAATTTGATGTGGTCGACGGCGGTGAACTCCATCATTTTTTGGGGATGGAAATCGAGCGAGATGGCAAGACTGGCAATGTCTCCATAGGCCACAAGCAGTACATCGAAGGCTTGTTGCATGAATTATGGTATGCAGGACTGCAAGCCGAACGCGACTCCTCTAGAAGTTGGGTTCCAGACGAAGTGTGATAGCGATGATTGCGGTCAGGTGGACAAGACACGCTATCAATCACTCATTGGATCGTTATTGTATTTGGCGTTGACTACACGGCCAGATATAATACATTCTGTGGCTAAATTGGCGCAGAGAAATGCAGATCCGCACAGAGAACATGAAGTTGCAGCCAAGAGGGTATTGAGATATCTAAGAGGTACCTCAGATGTGAGACTTCATTATAGCAAAACTGGTGTTCCTATCCACTGATTTGTTGATGCGGACTGGGCTGGCGATTGCAACGATCGGAAGTCGTTCACCGGTTGGTCCTTCCTTATTGCTGGAGCGGCGGTGTCATGGGAATCAAAGAAGCAAAATCTGGTTGCCCTCAGTAGCACGGAGGCCGAGTACGTAGCACTTTCTACAGCAGCCAAAGAAGCGATATACATCAGAAAGCTGATCAACTAGATGGGATTTGGGCCGATGGCGAAGCTGCTAATTTATAGTGACAACCAGAGCGCACAATGTCTTGCTAAAGATGCTAAATTTCATTCACGTAGCAAGCATATTGAAATAAAATATCATTTTGTAAGGGAAATGTATAAAGAAAATGTAATAGATATCAAATACATTCCCACAGACAGTGTGACCTCAGATATTCTTTTTGTTTTTTTTATATAGACGTAGTCGTACAACGCTCAGTACGAACAAGTGGCCCATATGACACCAGGACCGGGCCTGTTACGAATGACCCTAAGTAAAGTTAATGTTAGAAACTCTACCCACTCCGACCTAAGGGCATAGGCGTATTACATATATAAACATAAATTAAACTAAAGAAATAGAAAATAATAAATGTAATGAGATAATAGGTTACATATAAAAAGAAAACAGGATAGGTTAAAATAAGGATGATTACAACTAATTACGAGCGAGGAAGGACAAGATCGCAGTTTTTATACCCGGAAGCGATGTTTCGGAACCGATAACGTGCCAAAGTCTGTTGTAGTCACTACATAGTATACGAAAAGGTTCATGCAGAGAAAAGTTAGTTGTGCAAGTGGGAAGTATAAGCTGTGTGAAATTGCGGGTCCTTCTAGATGGAACAGAAATGTTAATTTGGCTCAACAGCTCGGAAGAGTCAATCTCACCATTCAAAAGTTTGTAAAGAAAAGTTACACCAAGCATTGTTCTACGATTAGTCAAAGAAGGAAGGTTAATTAACTGAAGTCGACTAGAATAAGATGGAAGTTGTACAGTTGGATCCCAGCGCAAATCACGACAGACAAAGAGTAAAAACTGTTTTTGTACAGATTCTAATTTGTTTTGATAAAACTCATATTGAGGAGACCAAACACAAGATCCATATTCTAATATGGTGCGGACTAAAGAGGTAAAAAGTATTTTGGTAGTATATGGATCCTTGAACTCCTTCGACCAGCGCTTTATAAAGCCAAGAACACTCTTAGCCCTACTAACAGTAGTCGATATGTGCTGAGTAAAACTAAGTTTGTGGTCGATTAAGATTCATAAATCTTTTACAACCAAGGAAGTATTATTAATTTTTTCTAACGGGAAATTATTTAAAAAGTAACTCGTTAATTGGGGAGAACTCGATAAAAACACATAACTTTGCACTTAGAACAGTTTAGAGATAACAAGTTAGTCCTACACCACCCCTGAAAAGCATTCAGGTCAGCTTGCAAGGTATGGCATGAGAGAGAGTCTACGATGCGATTAGCGATTTTTACATCATCGGCATACATAAGAACTCTAGAATTTAAAAGAACGGTGGGGAGATCATTAATAAAAATGGTAAATAATAATGGGCCAAGGTGACTGCCCTGTGGGACTCCCGATTCAACACAAATGATCTTAGAAAGAGAGGACCTAAAAAACCCCTCTGCCTCCTATTGCTTAGATATTGTGAAATCCAAGCAAGCAGAGCATCCGGAAAGCCAACTAAATTCAGCTTATGTAATAGTAAGGCATGGTTTACCGAATCGAACGCCTTACTGAAATCCATATATATAACATCAGTTTGCTTTTGTTTCTTAAAACCTTGGATTACAAACGATGTAAACTGTAAAAGGTTAGTTCTGGTAGACCTATTCTTGACAAACCCATACTGGTATGGCGAAAAATAGATTTACATAAATGCTGTATTTGAGACGTCATAATTTTCTCAAACAGTTTAGGTATCGCTGACAATTTAGAAATTCCTCTGTAATTAATGACGTCGGATTTATTGCCACATTTATGAAGAGGTAAAATAAACGAATCCTTCCATATATTTGGAAACTCGGACAGTGTAACGGACAAGTCAAAAAGCTTAAGTAAAGGCACAATGACTCCGCACAGAACCTCAGGACACAAGCGGGAATACCGTCTGGGCCCGGTGAGTATACCGGCTTAATCGTCACTAGTTTCTTAGCTACCGAACTTTCCGTTATAATAGGATTAAGAATGGAGTTGGATTTCGTTATAGGATATGGATATATCTGACTAGAGTTGTACTTAGTAGATATGTACGTAGTCGAGAAGAAGTTAGCAAATAAATTAGAAATAGATTGATCAGAAGAGGCCGAATCATTATTAAAAACTGCAAACGATGGAAGGGAGATAGAATTTCGCTTTGAGTTAAGGAAACTATAGAACTCTTTAGGATTTTCGGAGAATTGCAACTTGCAACGTTGTAAGTAATTATTATAGCATTTAGAATTAGAAACAATAGAATTCGATTTAGCAACAAAGTAATGAGACAGATCCGATGATAGACCCGTGACTTTTTATTTTTTGTAATACCTAGACTTAAGATTCTTCAGTTTTGACAGCCCCCGCGTAAACCATGGTGATTTTTGCGTCACCACAGGAGACACTAGGGGTACACAGTCATTAAAGATTGAGTCAACAGTGGTATAAAATAAAGAAATGGCGGAATTCATATCCGTACAAATGTATAAATTAGTCCAATCGGTATTAAGAAAGGCATTGTTTAGTGCGACAAAGTCAGTCTTCCGAAAACATCGGGTGCGTACCGTAGGATCACACCCGGATATCAGCTCGCGGCTGGGAAACTCAATAGATAACTCTAAAGTTGGATGATAACTATCCTCTGGTAACACCATTGGACTAGTTCTAGATACTAAAGCTAGGATCAGAAGTAAAAATCAGATACAGAAATCTGCCAGACGTATTAGAAATCGAATTCAGCTGAGCCAACGAAAGCTCAAGCAGACCATCAATAAAATCATGCCACCCAGAGGGCAGCAACGTTTTGCTACCATTAACTGTTGACCAAGTCATAGTGGGCAAGTTAAAGTCCCCAAGGACAATTAATAAGTCTCTGTCAAAAAGTAATTCATGTATAAATTTAATAGAATCTAAGTGTAGTAAATAGGTTGGCCATTCCGATTGGGCGGAATGTAAGAACAGGTAACAAAAATGGAAAAACGAGTAAAAGATACCTTAACGCATATAAATTCGATAGTACTTGAGACAGGTATTGTTATTGGACCCGATGATAGGGCGGAATCTACAGCAATAAGAACTCCACCACCCCTACGATCAGTACGATCACGTCTAAAAATATTGAAATTAGAGGGTAGAAATGTGGCGTCAAAAACGTCAGGTTTTAACCAAGTCTCAGTAAAGACAATTAGGTCAAAATCAAAAGACAGACTATCTACAAAGAGTTTAGTAAGTTCAGTATTAAGGCCTCTGACATTCTGCCGACAGAGAAGGAAGTTGTTAGTTTTTTGATAGAGTAGAAGAAGGAATAGTGTTGAGGATCAAGTGGATTGCGTTAAATTATAAGTTTATCTTTATTAAGTGTCCGTACACTTTCAAGGGCGGAAAAGGAAGAAGAAGCCAAAATATACAGAGTTACAAAGCATCTTATATCGATAACCTACAAGCTTAGTACAATCGATATAACCAGGGATAAATACAGGGCTGCAAACAGAAACATATGGTATTTTCAACACCCTTCCTCAATATGATTCTGTGTGCCAATTACAATTACTTTCTTAGTTTAAATTCAATAACTTGACACAATGATTATGCTTTTGCTTAGACAAATTTTTCGTTAATATATCAGCTACCATGTCCTTAGTTGATATATAGTCCAGATCAATCTCGCCTCTTGTAACAACTTCTCGAACGAAATGATGTCTGATGTCAATGTGTTTCGATCGAGCATGAAACACAGGATTCTTGGCCAGAGATTGAGCACTCAAATTGTCTCCAAACAATTTCGTAGATGTCCCAGCGTCTCCACATCCAATCTCGATCAACAATCGCCTCAAATGCAAAGCCTCTTTCGCCGCTGAAGACATAGCCATGTATTCGGCCTCTGTGCTGCTCAACGCCACACTGCATTGTTTTTCTGACTTCCAGGAGATAGGGCCACCTGCCAAGAAAAACACGTACCCTGTGTACGATTTGCGGTTGCTCACGTCACCGCCCCAATCTGCGTCAGCGTATCCCGTAAGAGCATCTCCACACGATCGGTAGTGCAACTTAAGATCCTTCGTTGCCGCCAAATACCTCATAACATGCTTAACTGCTGCAACATGTTCACTGTGAGGTTCCTTATTCCTTTGCGCCAATTTGATAACTGAATGGTAGATATCAGGTCTTGATGTTAACTCTCCGATTGCTGACTGATACATTGTCACATCCTGTATGACACATTTCTCGTCACTGCACGCCACTTGGAAACCAGCATCCAATGGAGTAGCAACTGCTCGACACACTTCCATACTATGTCTTTGAAGCATGCCTTTTATGTACTGAGCCTGATTCATCATGATACTGCCTGTATCATCATTGCGGTCTACTTGCATGCCCAAAAACTCTCGTAACGGACGCAATCTTTGCCTTGATTGCGATCATGTCATCCATCTTTTGGCAAGCTATAAGTAAATCATCTACATATATTAGTACCAAACAAAGTCTACCTTTTATATCCTGTTGATAAAGGCACGGCTCGTTCTTGGAAGAAGTGAATCCAAGATCACATAGAGCTCCATTCAACTTGGCATTCCACTTCCTTCCTGCTTGTTTCAATCCATATATAGCTTTATTCAGCCTCAACACCTGTTGTGAATTTGTCTTATCCACATATCCCTGAGGCTGCCTCATATAGACGACTTCGTCTAGGTCACTGTTAAGATAGGCTGTGCACACATCCATTTGGTGCAGATATAGTTTCAGCTCCGCTGCTATAGCCAAAACTAGCCGTATCGTTTCGTAACGACACACTGGTGAGAAGGTTTCGGTATAATCGACGCCGTATATCTGTGAGCACCCTTTAGCCACCAACCGAGACTTATACCGCTCCACGCTTCCATCGCCACTCCTTTTGATAGTATATACCCACTTTGAACCAATCGCTTTTTGTCCCTTGGGTAAATCTGCCAGTGTCCATGTCTTATTTGCCAACAGAGCCTCATATTCCTTATCCATAGCAGTCTTCCAGAATGAAGATTGCTTACCTTGCATCGCATCATCAAATGTCTGTGGCAAATCCAGTTCCTTTACATGTAACTGGTTTACACGATTGAATATTTTCTTGGGACGTCCTGGCTTACCGGTGCGAATCAAACGTGGCCTTCCAGGACCGATCTGTCCTTCCTGTCGTATCTCTTGTTCTGGTTCTTGTTCTTCCGCTTGGCAAGATTCATCGTCGCTCTGCCCTGAACTCTCATCTTCGAAATCTTCAGCGCTAACAAATTCCTCATTTTCCAGATCGTCTTTACTTGATTCGTCCCACCGCATTTCCAAACCTGTGACTGTTTGACCTGTATGCTTTTGACACCAGTGAATATCCTACGAGTCGATATTCTCTGCCCTTGGCCTGAAACTTGCTTCGTCGTGTCTTATCCAATGCAACTGCTATCGATCCAAAAATGCGCATACCCTGCACATTGGGTTTCCTTCCAGTCCATGCCTCATAAGGTGTCATACCAACTAAAGCTGCTGTTGGTGATCTGTTTCGAATGTAACACGCTGTCATTATTGCCTCTGCCCAGAGAAACTCCTGCATATCCGCGTGTACAAGCAAACATCTAGCCATCTCGACTAGCGTCCGGTCTGTTGAGGGCTATATGGAACCGTCAACTGACGCACAATTCCATGATCCTTTAAGTACCCATCAAAACGCCTGTTGATGAATTCTCGGCCGTTGTCACTTCTTATTGCTTTCAATTTTTGGCCAGTCTGTCTTTCAGCCATCTCTTTAAATTCCACGAATTTCTCGAATACTTCAACCTTCGATTTTAGACAATAAGCAAATATTCGTCTCGACATGTCGTCTATGAATGTCAAAAAATATGAAGAACCGCCTAGAGAACGTTGCTTAAAAGGTCCACATACATCGGTATGTACCAATTCCAAAAGATGCTGAGCTCTATGTTCAGACGCTGACGGGAAAGGTTGAGTATGAATCTTGCTTCTCATACAAGTCACACATGGCATCTTCTCGGAAAAATCCACATTTTCCATGCCAGTCACCATCCTGCGTTTAACAATATTCATCAGACTTGAATAATTCAAATGACCATACCTGTAGTGCCAATCTTCTGCACTTATTTGTTTCGCTCCAAAGCATCGATTGCCTGTCTCCTTAAACACAAAGAGCTTTCCTTGCCTCTCTGCTATTAGCACCATCTCGTCGTCTTGGCGAACCGTCGCTGAATTTTTGTCGAAAGTCACAGTGCATCGCCTATCGACTGCTCGATCAACCGACATAAAATTCGTCTCCAACCCTGGTAAGTGCAAAACATTCTTTAATTTCAGCTCACAAAATCCTGTTTGTACAAGCACGTCACCTCTCTTTTATGACGTGGTTGTTGGCCAATACAACATCTTCCTCATGTGCAACATAATTCGCAAACATACTGCGCCTGCCACATAAATGAGCCATTGCTCCCGAATCCACACACCAGCTCGAAGCATCTAGATTTCCTGCCTGTGCCGCAGCTAGAATAGTGTACGATCGATGTTGTGATTTCCGATTTTCCTTTGGCTTTTCTTGAAACTTTGGGCAGTCCCTCTTATAGTGACCTCGTTGCCCACAACTGTAGCACTCTATATCCACCAGAGACCTCTTCTTACGAATTGGATTTTTTCGCATGCCTGGTATGCCCGTTGCTCTTCTGGGTTTGACATTCTCTCGTTACTCCTGCGATCTCCTTCTTCCAGCAACTTAATCCTTAGACTGTCCAAAGAAGGAAGACTATCACGAGTCTCCATCGCAATAACGAAGTTTTCGTATTCCTTTGGCAAACTCGAAAGTAATATGATCACCGCTAGTTCGTCTTCTAGCTTAATATTCACTTCAGCAAGTTTGTCCTTTGTAGAGAAGAACATATTGAGATAGTCGCTCATCTTGTCCTCTTTCAGCTGCAACCCAAGCAACTTTTTATATAGCGACACCCTCCGGACGGGTCCGCTTGGCTCGTACGTTTCCTTGAGCTTATCCCATGCTTCCTTTGCTGTAGCACAATTCTTGAGGTAAACCAACTGAGACGGTCTTACACTCAGCGTTATCGTCGCCAACGCTTTCTGATTCTGTGCATCCCACCCAGCAACTGCATTCGCTTCCGTAGGCCTCGTCATGCCTATGGAGTTCCATAATTCCGCATGGATCAACACGCTGCGCATTTGAACGGACCAGGAATCATAATTCCCCTCCTCCAACTTTTCTATTTGGTAAAAAGAACTCATATTTTACCACGCGCCTTATGCCGTGTGTCTTTCCGCACAATTACTTTTCGCCAGCCGCGAAATATCTACTTAAACTTTTAACACAAATCCTCCTGCCCACACTCGCGTGTATCTGGGCCCATAACCTGTTGAGGATCAAGTAGATTGCGTTATATTATAAGTTTATCTTTATTAAGTGTCCCTACACTTTCAAGGGCGGAAAAGGAAGAAGAAGCCAAAATATACAGAGTTACAAAGCATCTTATATCGATAACCTACAAGCTTAGTACAATCGATATAACCAGGGATAAATACAGGGCTGCAAACAGAAACATATGGTATTTTCAACAAATAGATAAGGAAGGAGTGGGAATAGATGAGGAAGAAAGAGGAATAGATGGTGAAGGAATCCTTGTTTGGCCCCGTGTCTTCCTTTTTCTGGATGAAAAATCCTTCACAATTAAGCTTTTCGGCCAGAAGCTAGAACTGCAGATACAGTCAAAGAACTCAATTGGAACACTGATTTTAAAAGATGAAATTTCTCTAGAATATGAAAATTTGAACTTTTCTATTGATATATTGGAGACATTCAGTTTAGCCCGAATGTGGGCCATGACATCATCCGATGTAGCATCTCGAAACAAAAATGTGTTTTTTAGGTGGCACTCCCACCAATGGTTTCGGCATTGCAGGTATTGCATCAGCTACCGCATTAATTGTAGCATCAGTTGCAACAAGTGGCACTCCGGCGCTACTATCACTAGAATCCCTATCGGCAAAATCCATGGGTGTAGATTCTTGCCGAGGTAGTGTTAAAATATGTATAAGCACCGCAGTATGTCTATCTCTTTCTTATTATTCTCGAATGATCCGATCTGTGAATTGTAACGGACATTCTTTCATTTCTGCTTTACATTGATTTTCTCGCTGCCTGCGCTGCAGCGAATATTCTTATGCATAAGTTTAGTCTCTAATAAACCTCCACTCGAATAGTAGGCTTATTTCTGCAACTTTTTAGTCGCTTTCTGTAGAGTTTAATCGTAGGAGAGGAAACGACCCAAATACTGTTAAGATTCTTTTGTGCGCTCCAAAAGGAAAAGCTGCTTTTGGAATTGGAGGTTCCACACTACATTCCATGTTTTCTCTTCCCATTAACCAGTCTGGGTCTGCTTTTAGGGATTTAAGTTCTGATCTACTGAATACTCTTCGAACTAGGTTCATAGATCTAAAACTTATAATTATCTGCTTTTAGGGATTTAAGTTCTGATCTACTGAATACTGTTCGAACTAGGTTCATAGATCTAAAACTTATAATTATTGATGAGATATCTATGGTGGGTGCTAAAATTTTTCTTATTTAGATTCTCGCCTCAAGCAGATTTTCATAATCGAGATTCTCCTTTTGGGGGCATTTCTGGTTGTTTCAGTCCACTTCTTCATCTCACGACCCTTATAGCATCCTTGTTGGTCCTTCTTTGTGGGAACGTTTTAAGTTTTTTGAACTCACAGAGATTATGCGACAGCGCGACGATCAACCTTTTGCTTTAGCATTGAATAACATGGCATCCGGCCAAATGACCCCCATAGATATTGATTTGTTTAGGACTAGAATTTTGACGCTAGTCAAGTTCCAGATGAAGCAATTCATCTGTTTCTTAGTAATAGGGATACAGATTTTTACAACAGGGCAAAATTATCTTCTATTCCCACTGAGGAATATATTTCTGATGCTGTAGACTTTATTAAAGCTCATTTTAATGAAACAATGTTAGTGCGCGTACTTTTGAAACCATTTATAGTTATCATACAGGAATTTGTGCCAGCGTTAAAGATTTTGAATAATAACAATTTATGAAGGGCTATGCATATATTAATATTATTTTTAAGTTTATACAAATTTTGAATAAGTAACATATCTATATTGTTTTAAATGGGAAATATGAAATAACGTAATTATTACATAAATGAATTTTAATACATTTTTTAAAAACCTACTTTAACCGTTGTTAATTTGTTTTATTTTTTGTTTATTGAGGAATTGGTACATGAATTAATAGCGGCAACTTGTGTACTGTTTACATATAACTTTTTCAAGCACACAAGCACTTTAGCGCCGCTACAGGCCAATGGCCGTTCTGGCCTTATCTTGCAAAATACCATTAATTTTCTGTTTACTTTTCTACTTTTCGTCCGATTTCAATAAAGTTTGCTATGTTATTAAAATTTTATCGCAATTATCAGTGTTATATGTAGTTTTTCAGAAAATTAGTTTTGTTTGAATTCTAAGGGCGTAAAGAGGCGTGTCAAACATTTTGAACAACTACTGTCTGTGCGCTTACTAAATGGTTATTTGTACCGAATTTCATGTCTCTAGATGTAATAGTATTAAGGAAGATTAATTTTTTGTAAATTATGGGGGCGGAAGGGGGCGTGGCAAAAATTTGTAACTTTTACTTTCTGCGCGATAACTAAACGACTAATTATACGAAATTTCATATCTTAGCTGCTGTAGTTTTCAGGTAAATCTGTTTTATGTAAGTTCTAGGGGCGGAAAGGGGAGTGGCAAAAATTCGGAACACTGAATATCTGCGCACCAACTTAGCGAGTATATATACCAAGTTTGATGTCTCTAGCTGTTATACTGTAGTATACTTTTAGGGATAGGATTAGGCCACATACTTTTAGGGATAGATTATAAGTAATTAGAACTTAAGCATAATGTCTAGCTTTAAGTACCGTTAAGGACACTAGCCATAAGACCAATGTAAATGTTCTCCTATAAATACCGGGCTTGCGGCCCCAATAAATCACTTCAAGTCAAACCTTGCCTTCGCCTACTTCATGTACTTTTTTAATCCTTGCCATACAAAAAAAGGCAAAGTGAAAAAAGGAAGCAGGCACAAATACCGATGACCAGGACCATTACACAGATAAAGCGGCGAGGTGGCCTTCTCGTCAGACTTAGGAGGCAGCGAGCGGCCCTGCTGGCCCAAGTAAACAGCGACCCACAACCACCATGGGCGGAGGCATGCCAAATGTGTGTTAAAACATTAAACAAAAACATTAAATTAATAAAAAAGTGTGCTCATATAAGCAATCATGTGGCAAGAGGCGATTTTTGCGCTGCCATTATAAATAATTAATTATTAAATAATTGAGTATGAATATTACTAACAAAATAAAAAAAAAAAAAAATAAAATGAAAAAAAAATAATATATTGTCCGCAAAAATTTTTTTGAATAAGTCTATCATTGCCAAAAATACCCACAAAAAAAAAAAATACATATATACAAATATATACATATACATATGCATATAATCATTAATGAAAAATACACAAAAAGAAAAAACATATATTTATACAATTAAATATTAAATTCCAATCGGCCTAACAAACACAAAAACAAAAAAAAATCAAAAAACAAAACATATATTCCAATCAGCCGTACATACCCCAACATACCCTAACGAAGAGCACATGTCAACCATGTGCACTCAAAATTGCACAAACTACATAAGCACAGTTGTAAAGCTTGCCGCGATCAAAGCGAGCTCAAGCAAATGTCACAAAGCTTGCAAGCACACAAAGCTTTCTGATCGCAGCAAGCTCCACAAGATCAAAATTGCCCAATAACGAAATCCAAATACCCTATAAGAAAAATTACAAAATTTTTTTTTTTGGAAACTATTAAATATTAGAAAATAGAATTTTAAGCAAATTGAAAAAAATAACAAAGAAAACAAATAGAAGAATCAAAATTTTTAATACAAAAGAGAAAAAAAAACTAAAATATTAATAGAACAAAATTATTTTAAGGGAAATAAATAAAGATAAAACCAAAAGTAACAAAATTTCAATGGATCAGAACATAGAAATATTGAAAGAAAAATTTCAGAAAGCATACAAGTGCCTAAATAAAACAATTTATATACCCCCTCAAACCATTAATAAGCCCCTTGAAACTATCTTCGAGAGTTACAATAGAATAAAGAGTAGCAGTACAGACATATGCAATGAATCAAGCAGTAAAATCTTCACTGAGCTAATATACAGTTTAACTAAACAACTAATAACTATAGCAACAAAACATAATATAAAATTCACAATACCGGTAGATTCGAATCTAGAAGCAACTTTTGAACCTCTAGTAGCAAAAGACACAGAAGAACCAGCTGTAAAAGATAACCCAGCAGACATTCAAAATATATCAGGTGTAAAAGATAACCCAGAAAACATTCAAGATAATACAAAACCAAAGATGGTGCAAACAAAGATTGAATTTCTTAATACAGCTTCTAAGCTGACTCAGAAGTATGATGGTGGAGTAGAAACAATTCAAAGTTTCATAGATTCACTGGAATTAATCAATGAAATAAAAGCAGAACATGAAGAAACAGCTATTAAAGTCATAAAAACACAACTAAAAGGGGACCTTAGATTACTAGTTACAAATGAAAACACTATAAATGGCATCATCCAAACGTTAAAGAAAGAAATTAAGGGTGAAACAGTTCAGGTAGCAGAGGCAAGATTAATGAATTTAAAACAAAATGGCAAGAACGCAAGTTTATTTATGTCAGAAATAGAAAATATCACTAAATCATTGAAACGCGAATTAAGATTGAGTCTGTTCTGGTTGAGTGTTAAATCAAGACTGCTTTATTGAATCAAATCATATTCTGGTTTGGCTTACATCTAAGTGTTTATAATGTTTTCTTCTGGTCACTTTTCTTGTGACACTCTATGTTTAGGGAAACTGTAACTTATCTTGTGACACTCTATGTTTAGGGAAACTGTCACTTATCTTGTGACACTCTATGTTTAATGGAATGGTATTGTTTATGTTTACATTAATGTGGAGTGTAGACCTCTTGGGTCGGCTGTTATGGGAAGTGTTGCTAATGGCATAACTCCTCCCCTCTGAGAGTATGAATTCTCCTGAATTCTTTTTACATTAATGTTTATATTTTTCTTTTTACAGTATATATGTATATAAATGGATAAACATATAATAATAATAATAATAAAAAGTGTTAAAAATATGCCATTTGTCATTTTCTTTTCGTATTTAAGTTCTGTGATTTCTTTTAAATTGTTATAATTATCTATTGTTACATGATCAAAGTTAATTGTGTTTTTATAGGTTTGATTCAATAGTTCTGTTGGATAAAAAAATTTTTTAGTGAAATTCTGTTTTTTCGTTAATATATATTTCATTTAGAATTTGAATTTTACAGTTACCGAATTGAATTAAGTTACTTCCCTTAAGTATAATATTTCTTTTATCGCAATTTTGATATATTTTTGTATTCTTGGCATTTTTGATTTTAATATTATCATCGTCAATTACTTCGATACTCGTTATATTGTTGAATATAAATTTGCAATTATTATTAATGGTACAACTTTTACTTAATTTAATTCTTTTAAAATTTTGTTGGGTTCATATGTAAATGTTTTATTATTTATTTCTACAATTAACTGATTTCTTGGTCTATTTGTATATAATCTATATTTGGTATAGGAATAATTAACTTATTTTATTTTCTTATATTTTAAAATGCCCATACGGATTAGCTTTAATTTATAAAAATCAATGTCAAATTTATTTATTTCCTCTTCTGATAAAATTTCTGGTACGATTATATTATTTTTTTCTGATACTATGTTTTCCTGAATATAATTTATTTTGAATTCTATATTTTTTAATTTCCCCATTTGGTCATTATGAAGTATTTTCATTTCTATTTCTTGATTTTGATTGTCCATGCTTGTAAGTATGTCCTTGATTAGTGTTCTGTCTTGTTTAATTGTTTCTGCTAAGTTGTGTATTGTTTTATTAAAATGTGTATTTATAACAATTTGTTGGTTCATGTCTTGTATAATATTATGGTTGTTTTGGTCAATATTGTTAAGGTGGTCTAAAATATCTGTTCTATCTTCATCGTCCATAATTCCAAAAATATTTAACATTCCTCTTTTTATTCTGTTGTTTGGGGTTATGGATTTTATTTTAGCTCTAATTAGATTTATTTCGGCTAATAGCTCCTTTTTTCCTGTGATGTTAATATTTTTAATGTTTGTCTCCATTTGATTTATTATATTATTTAAAGAGTCGATATTAATAATGTGTAGTATAATTACTGTTTCATTAACTATTTCCGTGGAATAAGTTTGTATAGGTGCATATCCTGCATTTGATTGAATTGGTTCAATTTGTAATCTGCCTTGAACACACATTATAACGTAAAAAATTATGAAAATCTGGGTATAAGAGAAAAAAAATTTTGGTTTCAAGGATGTCAATCTGTATTTTGTTGGAAATTAATT
Organism: Drosophila willistoni; assembly: GCF_018902025.1. Taxonomy (NCBI): domain Eukaryota; kingdom Metazoa; phylum Arthropoda; class Insecta; order Diptera; family Drosophilidae; genus Drosophila; species Drosophila willistoni. The sequence continues at coordinate 89,019 of NW_025814267.1, forward strand.
TTTTCCTGCTTTGACGGTCTTTTTATATTACATGGATGAATATTATTTAATGTTGTAATTCTAAAATAAGGTTCATACTTATGCCTAACTCGTTTATAGTTTTTAATTGGTCCTTCCTGTCTTTCCTCCTCATAATCTTCTCTTGTATTATTTTGTTTGCTTAAAATTTTTTCTTTGTGCTTGATAATAGTGTTTTTTAGTTTTTCCTCATCTTCTATGTTTTTGCATAATTTGGTGTACATTTTATTGTAGAGTGATAAGGGTTATTATAAGCTGTTATTGCTAATTGCATTTTGGATGAAATTGATAAATCATCATCTATTCCTGCTATTATTTCAATGAGAGTAGAATGTAGTCTTTCTATGTCTGCATTTCCTGTATGTGAATTTGGCTTTGTATAATGGATTTCTATTTGTTCTTGGTTTAAGTATTGTTTTATCTGTTCTGATCGAAATTCATTATCCATTATTATTTTATGTGGCTTATTGAATTTGGCAAAGTGTTCAATCATAATTTCAATTTTAGTTTTCCAGTTTCTATCTGTTATATTATAAGCGACTGCGAATTTTGTGAGCTTGTCTATGATTGTAACAAACGATTTGTGTTTTATATGAAATATGTCTAAATGTATAATTTGATTTTTAACATCCGGTGTTTCTGTGAATTGAAACTTAGGTTTGATTGGTTTTCTGTCATATTTAATTTCCTTACATTTTTTACAATTTGAAATTATCAACTGAATATGGTCTCTTAGCTTTGGAAAATATATTTTGTTCTTTAACGAATTAAAAGCTTCATTTATTCCGCTATGTAATGAATCTTTGGTGTGGTAAATAGCTATTTGTTTGTGTAACTCTTCCTCGCTTGAAATTTCCTGAGCTCTCTTAGTACATTTAAAAAATTTTATATTATTACAGTGTGAAAAAATGTTCATTAAGATACATTGTATCTTATAATATTCTGAGTCTGGAACTTCTGAAAAAATTCCTACTGTTCCTTTATTTATATTATTTTGCATTTTGATTTTGATTTCAATTTCTGTTTCTGCTGGGCTTACTTCTATTATTTTTCTACCATGCTGAATATTAATATTGTCCGTTGTTGTATAAGTTACTATTATCTGACTTTTATATTTGTTTACAATATCGTCTTTTATACAGAAATTTGTAAATCCTCCTTCCTCTGCTGAATGCTGTTGTTGAGTTTGGCGCTAAGGTTCGATGTTTTAGCGGGCCCACAAGAAAACACTCCACTTTTCACGTGATACTTCATTTATTTCTTCCACGTGTATTTCTTATGCTAATGGGGTGTGTATGGTGTGTGTGCCGTATGCGAGTCGTTATTATGCGAGCCGCTATGATTGTAAGCGAGCCGTTTGTAAGCGAGCCGCTATAAATTAATCGCCCTTACTCGCGGTTGTAACCAAACTGTTCTGTCCGCCGCTTAGTAACAAGCATAGAACCTAACATGTAAGCTTAAAGCGCAAGATGCAACGGTTAATTTCCCAGCACGTAGGCTGGCGCTTAAGAATAAGTATGAAAATGAAAGAGAATGAGTGATATGGGTTAACCCATTGGTGGCTGCGTCGGGTCTGCTGGGCAGTTAGCGAATTTCGGCGGCAACAGCTGTATATCTGATAGTTCAAAGTTTGACTCATTTGTTTTATCCTTGTTTATTAGTTCAGCTGTTTCCTGTCTACTTAAAAAATGTGCCACTTTATTGTCTTTTCCTTTCAAATATATTATGTCATAATCGAATTCTTGTAATTTTAAAATCCATCTTTGGTGTCTTGCTGTCATTTCTTTCCCTTTGTATTTTGAGTTTGGTTATTTTATCGGAGCATGATCTGTTATAATTTGGAATTTATTACCTATCAAATAGTGTCTAAAATAGTTTACTGCATGTATATTGGATAAAAATTCTTTATCAATTGTACTGTAGTTTTTTTCGTGTTTATTTGGAGTTCTTGAAAGGAATGCAACTGGTTGCCCTTGTTGAGACAATACTGCACCTATTGCGAATTCACTGGCATCTGTTGTAATGGTAAATGGTTTATCAAACTCTGGATATTTTAAGATTGGATGTGAGCTTATAAGTGTTTTATGGTTTTCAAAGGCATCTATAAACTGTGGGTCATTTGTATTAATTTGTGTGCCTTTTTGTAAATATCTGATCATTGGGTAAGCTATTTTGGAATAGTCCTTAATAAATTTTCTGTAAAATCCTGTCATACCAAGAAATCCTTTCAATTGCTTTTCTGTTTTAGGTAGCTGCATTGCATTTATTGCTTCTATTTTATGTGGATTGGGTTTAATCCCTTGCTTTGTGAGAATGTGTCCTAAATATGAATATTTACTTACGGTATACTGAAGTATATTGTTTCATGAAGGAACATTTGTCTGGTTGAATTTTTAAGTTATGATTTCTAAGTATTTTGAAAATGTTTTCTAGAGCAATCTTATGTTCCTCAAGTGTTGTTGAAAATATCAAAATATCGTCCATGTATACAACACAACTTTTGTTTATATAATCCCTCAGTATTTCATTCATTAAACGTTGAAATGTGGCTGGGGCATTTTTTAACCCAAAAGGCATTCTAACATATTCATATAAACCCATTGGTGAAATGAATGCTGTTTTCTCTATATCTTCTTCTGCCATTAAAATTTGGTGATAGCCTTTTGCTAAATCTAATGTAGTAAAATATTGGGCTTTACCGAGTTTGTCTAATACAGCGTCCATGATAGGTATTGGGTACTTATCTGGAACGGTTACTTGGTTTAAACGCCTATAGTCTACACAAATACGATACTTTTGAATTCCAGAGCTATCTCTTTTTTAGGTATGACACATATTGGAGAACTATATTTGCTTTTGCTTTTTCTTATAATTCCATTGTTTTCCATATAAATTATTTGTTTCTTTATTTCTTCTTCATATTTTAGGGAGACCCGGTAGAGTTTTGAACTAATAGGTTGGTCTGTAGTAGTTTTTATGCTATGAAGTATTGTTAAGTGATCCCCTTCTTTGAAACATAACTTTTCGTACTTTTTTTAAAGATTTCTTATTATTTGTTTTTCCTCAGTATTGAGTTCTTTTAACTTAAGATCATCAATTTCACTTACTTCCATTACGCAAACATCTTCTGATTGTTTGGAAAGGAATAGAATTTCGACCCCATTGTTAAGTTTAATAATTTTGTTTTGAAAATCAATATTTGCAAAATTCCTTTGAATGAAGTCCATGCCCAATAGAAAATCATATGATTTTTCCAGGGGCATAGCCACCCATTTTGTTCTTGCATAATTTATATATTTAAACTCCCTTGGCACTTTTGTTTTCACTAAGTAACTGTCACTTTCTATTTTTCCCTTTATTGTATGTATGGTTTTTGAATATTTTTCAATTATTTTGTATTTTGAATTATGTACATTAGTTGTGTTTAAAATGCTTATGGTTGATCCTGTATCTACTAAAATAATATAAGTATCTTCCTCTATTGTTCCTTTTATAAAAATTTTTTTTTCATCCAAGGCTAGTTGGTAAAAAACTCTTGATTATCTGTGCTGTTTACTACTCCCTCATTTATATTATCTACACTCATTGCTTCTGCTGGTGGTTGCTGATAATTTTGTAGTTGCTGATAATTTTGATTTTGTCTTACGTTCTGACTCTGTTGTCTATTCGGATTTTGATACTGTCTCGTATTTTGACTCTGTTGTCTATTGGGATTTTGAGACTGTTTTACATTTTGACTCTGTTCAGTATTTTGGTTTGTATTTTTATTAGTTGTCTGTCTGTTATATGTACTATGGTCATTGTCTTTTTGGTTAATAATAGTTTTTTATTTAAATTTCCATAATTCAGACCAATATAATTTGCAAGTTCAATTCTTATATCTGTTAATGTTGTTTTATTCATTAAGGCAATGGCCATTGGACCACAAGATAATTCTTTTACTCTTTGAATTAAGAGACCACTTAATATGTCAACTAATCTGCTATTGTTTTCAAAGACCGAAAAATCAGTAATTTCCTCAACAATTGCTCTTACTTTAAAATCAAGATCTCGAACGGTAGTTACCCTTAAGTTATTAATTTTTCTGGTTATACCCATTTGATCTGTTTTTGGGCGATAATGATGTCGAAGACGAGTTTTGCAATCAGCCCAAGATGTAGGGGGGTTAATATTAAGCATAGTTCTAGCCTGACCTTGAATTTTGGTGTTGAATATAACAGTGAAGACCTGGTCGTTATCATCATACTCCTCCATGATTTGGTTGACTGCCGAAATGAAACCATGTAACGTTCCCTCCTGTCCAGTGAACACCGGCAAGTACCTTGTTTCCTTCTCGATGCTGTTTCTCTCCCTTGTTGTTGGATTAGAATGCATCTCTTGATTGGATATGATTATTGATGTTAGCATTGTTGTATTTCGTTAATTTGTGCCATTTTAATGGTGTATGTTTTATTGTTTCGTTAACTTTTTTTTTTTTTAAGTTTCCACAATAATTCTGTTTGTTTGCACAAAGTGTTTTTACAATATTATATTGTTTCGTTATTTGTCACAAAATGTTTTTATAATATTATATTGTTTCGTTGGCTTAGATTTTCTCCAAAGTTTCCACAATATATATATTTTATTTTGTCACTAAATGTTTTGTTTTCCACAGTATTATATTGTTTCGTTATCTTTGATTGCGTTCAAAGTTTCCACAATATTTTAGCTGTGAACTCGAGTACCGACTGCGCCAATTAAGATTGAGTCTGTTCTGGTTGAGTGTTAAATCAAGACTGCTTTATTGGATCAAAGCAATCATATTCTGGTTTGGCTTACATCTAAGTGTTTATAATGTTTTCTTCTGGTCACTTTTCTTGTGACACTCTATGTTTAGGGAAACTGTCACTTATCTTGTGACACTCTATGTTTAATGGAATGGTATTGTTTATGTTTACATTAATGTGGAGTGTAGACCTCTTGGGTCGGCTGTTATGGGAAGTGTTGCTAATGGCATAACTCGCGCATTCATAACAGACAACGTAAACCCTGAAACAGCAAAGCAGGGGCGTAGCGAGGTTGTCGATAATGGGGGGGCGACTCTCATTGAATTGCCGACTTACCTCGTGTATTTGCCAACAGCATGTAGATTTGCGGTAAAAATAAATTTACTTCGATAAAACAAGGTCAGTATATAAGGAATTTATTCTTTGAAGATAATTTGGCAAAAATTATAATTACAGCGTTTGGTACGTACATGAATGTGTAACTAAAACTAACATTGCGCAGAAATGGACGACAAATATTTCTAAGTTCCTTTTATTCGTTGATCAATTCTATTTAAATTTTCACTCTGCGGTGTTTCAATAACGACCATTTTTCTACGTGTCGTCTACCTTATCGTTTGAAGAATAAAGTAGCATCAATGCATTCAACCGATCATCTCCCATCGTTGTTCGCAAATGATTGAAAACCAATTTCAATTTACTAAATGATCGTTCACAAGAAGCTGATGTTACAGGAGCAGTCAAAATAATACAAACGAGTTTGTAGGCTAAGGGAATCACATGTTTCAACTTAAACACAACTTCCGAAATATCTTTGAAATTCGTACACTCTTTACATGAATCGAAAAGAATTTGCAACTCAGCAAGCAAACATCTGGTTCCTCGCTAAAATAAAAGGGTTCTAATTGCACAATGGATTCGATTGAATTCATTGTGACTTTTTTCTGTCAATTGGAATTTGGAAAACTTTCTGAACACACGCAAATGTTGAAAAAGTGTCTGTCAAGTTTTCTTGAATGCAATTGTTGAAAACTTGAAGCACAGTCCTGAATTCTTTTCAATAAAATGTCAAAATTGTGAGCTGTTTCTGGATTTACACCATACTTTTTTGGTACATAACGCGTTTTGTGACGTTTCGAAAAATCGTCTCGAGGATTAATCTTCAATTTTTCAGCAAATACAGCCGAGCTATTTATCAATGCATTGATCTGGTCGTCATCGTCCATTTGTTCAAATGATGCGCTTGTACTTTGAATCAATAAAGAAGCATCAATGACGTTCAATTCTACTGCCTCCAAATTTTCCGTCAAATGTTTGATTTTGAACATGACATTTTTGCAAAAAAATAACGAGCTGATAAAATCAAAATCCAGAATTTTTTTGAGCAAACCAGAAGCGGACGTACGTGTACGAGAATCGAAAAATTCTGGATCGTTTATCATATTTTTCAAAACGTCCACAATTCCTTCAAAAGAAATCCACATGGCTTTGACTGACTCAGCTCTAGCAGTCCATCGAGTTTTCGACAAATTTTTTAATTGCAATGAATTTTCAATACTTTTCAGTTCTTCACTTAAACTTTGGAAACGTTTTGTGCTACCATAGAAAAATACATACAAAGCTTCTAAAACATTGAAAAACACTGAAATAAAAATACTTGCATTGCATGCTGTTTCAACAAATGTGTTGTTCCGATGATCTTGGCATGGAATGTAAGAGATTTCTTTTTCACATTTTTCGGACAGTTTTTTTTTGTGTGCCAATATATTTACCGGACATGTTATTAGCAAAGTCGTATGATTGAAAAATAATGTTTTTGGTCGAGATATTGAGTGACTGAAGTGCAACTTTATTGGACAACTCTTCTCCCGTTCTCCCGTAATTGGGTTAATCAATCATACAATATTCTGATTACCGAATGCATGTCGACAATTATACAAAATAGAAAAAAAATAAAATGAAAAAAAAACTAATATATTGTCCGCATAAATTTTTTTGAATAAGTCTATCATTGCCAAAAATACCCTCGAAAAAAAAAAAATACATATATACACATATATACATATACATATGCATATATACATTAATGAAAAATACACAAAAAGAAAAAACATATATTTATACAATTAAATATTAAATTCCAATCGGCCTAACAAACACAAAAACAAAAAAAAACCAAAAAACCAAAAATATATATTCCAATTAGCCGTACATACCCCAACATACCCTAACGAAGAGCACATGTCAACCATGTGCACTCAAAATTGCACAAACTACATAAGCACAGTTGTAAAGCTTGCCGCGATCAAAGCGAGCTCAAGTAAATGTCACAAAGCTTGCAAGCACACAAAGCTTTCTGATCGCAGCAAGCTCCACAAGATCAAAATAGCCGAATAACGAAGTGCAAATACCCTATAAGAAAAATTACAAATTTTTTTTTTTTGGAAACTATTAAATATTAGAAAATAGAACTTTAAGCAAATTGAAAAAAATAACAAAGAAAAAAAATAGAAGAATCAAAATTTTTTTATACAAAAGAGAAAAAAAAACTAAAATATTAATAGAACAAAATTATTTTAAGGGAATTAAATAAAGATAAAACCAAAAGTAACAAAATTTCATTGGACCAGAACATAGAAATATTGAAAGAAAAATTTCAGAAAACATACAAGTGCCTAAATAAAACAATTTATATACACCCTCAAACCATTAATAAGCACCTTGAAACTATCTTCGAGAGCTACAATAGAATAAAGAGTAGCAGTACAAGACATATGCAATGAATCAAGCAGTAAAATCTTCACTGAGCTAATATACAGTTTAAATAAACAACTAATAAGTATAGCAACAAAACATAATATAAAATTCACAATACCGGTAGATTCGAATCTAGAAGCAACTTTTGAACCTCTAGTAGCAAAAGACACAGAAGAACCAGCTGTAAAAGATAACCCAGAAGACATTCAAGATATATCAGGTGTAAAAGATAACCCAGAAAACATTCAAGATAATACAAAACCAAAGATGGTGCAAACAAAGATTGAATTTCTTAATACAGCTTCTAAGCTGACTCAGAAGTATGATGGTGGAGTAGAAACAATTCAAAGTTTCATAGATTCACTGGAATTAATCAATGAAATAAAAGCAGAACATGAAGAAACAGCTATTAAAGTCATAAAAACAAAACTAAAAGGGGACCTTAGATTACTAGTTACAAATGAAAACACTATAAATGGCATCATCCAAACATTAAAGAAAAAAATTAAGGGTGAAACAGTTCAGGTAGCAGAGGCAAGATTAATGAATTTAAAACAAAATGGCAAGAACGCAAGTTTATTTATGTCAGAAATAGAAAATCTCACTAAATCATTGAAACGCGCATTCATAACAGACAACGTAAACCCTGAAACAGCAAAGAAATATGCAACTCAACCAGCAGTGAAATCAATCAAAAAGAACTGCGATAACGAAAAGGTCAGAACAATAATAAAAGCAGGCAATTTTACTGAAATGAATGATGTTGTAGCTAAATTTGTAAATACATCTACAAATATAGAACAGGATCACAGCGTGTTTTATACTAAAAGAAACAATTACACAAATAGGAACTCGTACAATAATAATAGAAATTATAATAATAATTACCAAAATAGAAACCCAAATGATAATAGTAACTATAACAATACTAGGAATTACAATAACTATAGTAATAATTATAATCGAAGAAATTATAACAATAGAAATACCAAAACTAATTATCCTCCTAAAACACAACAAAATAATAATATCAGATTTACAAATGTAGAAGAAAATTCGGAAAACTCCGAAAGTCCTCTGGTGTAAAAAATCGAACAAATAAAATATATAGTTTAAATTGCAACCTTAATAGCTACATAACTTTAAACTTTGACGATGTAGGGACAATATAATTATTATTAGACACAGGAGGTGATGTATCACTAATAAAACAAAAAATATTAAGAAAAGACAATACAGTTGACATACAAAGACGGACAAAACTTAGTGGAAAAGGCAAAGACGTCCTATTTACAATAGGTGAAACCAAACTAAAGATCAGCAACCTCTCAACGGTACACACCTTCCAAGTAATAGAAAATGATTTCCCCATCCCATGTGACGGAATCCTGTGGCTTGACTTTATAAAAAAATTCAATTGCACACTCAATTATTTCACCAACAAATTCAAGGTATAAAATTAAAATCAATATAGGGATCAGTCAAAAGACACATGACACTAATAATTTTATTAGTTATTATAATTTATTATAATATATTATAATTTTATTATAATAATTTTTTAGTTTCTATGTTTTTTATATTTTCAAATTCAATTCTGGAGAGTGCATCCGCTGCGAAATTTTCTTGTCCTCTGATGTATTCTATAGTAAAATCGAACTCTTCTAAATCTAGCCTTATTCTAGTAAGCTTTGACGATGGGTTTCTTAGAGAAAAGATCAATCGCGTCAAAAGTAACGAAGTTATTGACAAAAGTCACTGTTTTCGAAAGATCGTTCCTATGGGAGCTATATGATCTAGTCACCCGATCTTGCTCAAATTTGGCACAGTCGTTTATATGTGTAATTAACTCACCAATATTTCATGTCAATTTCACGACAATAGCTCAGAAAATAACGAAGTTATTAAGAAAAGTCACTGTTCGTGGCTTTGTCATTTGTATGGGAGCTATATGATAAAGTGATCCGATCCGGCTGAATATACAACGCCTGCAGTATATACAAGCTTACATGCAAAATTTCAGCTCTGTAGCTCTTACGGTCTAGGAGGAGTTTGCGTTGATCCAGACGGACGGACAGACGGACAGACGGACGGACGGACGGACGGACATGGCTATATGAACTCGTCTCGTCATGCTGATCAAGAATATATATACTTTATATGGTCGGAAATGCTTCCTTCTATGCGTTGCACACTTCTGATTAAAATTAATATACCATTTTTGCAAGGGTATAAAAATGCAAATGTTTTATTACCAAAAATAAAGAAAAATTACTCTCCTTCGACATAGGCGATTTGATCATTAGTGGAAGAATAGATCTAGATCGATTCCTTCCAAGGCTTGAAAAAGAAGCCGGTGCTCAAAAAATCTATAAACTGAAGATAGACATGTCAGAAAAACTATTTAGGTCACTTACACCTAATGAACTAAAACAAAAGAAAAAGACACATTAAAACATTTAGAAATAGCAGTTCTACTTCAAGTAAAAGTAAAAGAAATAAGAAATACATTAAATAAATATCATAATGACCCAATAGAGGGAGGTCACTGCGGGGTAAACAGAACACTAGGAAAAATAAAAAGCGATTTCTTTTGGAAAAATATGTTGCAACATACATCAAAAATTGCGAAAAGTGCAAACTAGCCAAAGTAACCAGACACAACCACTCCCCATTAGTCATAACACCAACCCCTGCAACCACTACTACCATTACCAAAAACAATGAACGGTAATGAATACGCAGTTACTATTATCTGCGATCTGTCCAAATATCTCATATCAATACCAATACCAAACAAAAGTGCAAAAGCGGTTGCAAAGGCAATATTTGAAAAATTCATTTTAATTTACGGTTCAGTGAAAACAATTCTAACAGACATGGGAGCAGAATATATAAATTCAATACTAATAGAACTTTGCAAAAATTTTAACATAACTAAAATTTACTCCACGGCGCACCATCATCAAACTCTTTGAATAGTAGAAAGAAGCCATAGAACTTTCAATGAGTACATCAGGTCATATATATCCATAAAAAAAGACGATTGGGATGAATATCTAGCATACCTCACATATTGCTTTAACACCACTCCATCCACGAGTGGTACTAAAGTGATACTAAACGAGTATCTACAAAATTTCATATCTCTAGCTGCTGTAGTTTTCAGGAAAATCTGTTTCCAGGGGCGGAAAGGGGCGTGGCAAAAATTTTGAACACTGAATATCTGCGCACCAACTTAGCAAGTATGTATACCAAATTTGATGTCTTTAGCTGTTATACTTTTTAAGAAAATCAGTTTTATGTAAATTCCGGGGGCGGAAGGGGGCGTGGCAAAAAGTTTGAAAAATTAGTTTCTGCGCGCTAACTAAATGAGTATATATACCTTATTTGATGTCTCTAGCTGTTATACTTTTAAAGAAAAATAGTTTTATGTAAATTCTGGGGGCGTAAGGGCGTGGCAAAAATTTGAAACAAACTCGATAACTGTACATACCACACGAGTCTACATACATTGGTGGCTCTAGCTCTTATAGTCTCCGAGATCTGCGTGTTCATACAGACGGACGGACGGACAGACGGACATGGCTAGATCGACTCGACTGTTGATCCTGATCCAGAATATATATACTTTATGGGGTCGGAGAAGCTTCCTTCTGCCTGTTACATACATTTTGGCGACTTTAATATACCATTTCACCCTATGGGTGCATGGTATAAAAAGAAAAGACAACAAAAATGTATAAAAATGCAACAGTTAATAATGAGAATTAATCTTCGGCGAATAGAAAAAATGCCCTTTGTAATTGAAGTTTGTTTTGAATAATAATAAATAGGAAAATGTATTTTGAATAGAAAATTAAGTTCCCACAACATGACTATATAAAATGATGAAATAGAATGTACATTTGGGGTCCATAACATATCGTGTTTTTTTTGTTATTGGCCATGGACGGGATGCTACAGATGTATGATGCAGTCATAGTTAACCTTACATAGCTAGTTGATTAACTTGACTATATTTATTTCTGTCTTATTTACTGAGGCATTCTCTCTTTTAGTTACATTAGGGACTCTATAATAAATTATACGTAGTGAGTTGCCACGGAAACTGCAGCTACAACCCATCCCACCCGGAAGAGCTATAGTTACATATTAGGGTCCCGATCCGCTGTAAGATCGAAGCATTACGGTTTTAATTTATAAGGAAACCTACAGAAGGCAACAAGGTTATAAAAAAATCCAGAGAGCCAACACAGCCACACACGTTGTGGAAAAACATTTGTAATTGTAAACTAACCCAAACGACCACAACGGCAGGATGTCAATTGGCCGACGCCGTGCCCAAAATAATAATAATTTTTCAACCCCCGAATACGCAGGTGTCGTACTAGAGCTTAAGATAATCCTATATAAACTCCGTACTTTTGTAAATAAAATCAGTTTATATTTTGAATTCAACGAATGAAGATTGGGTTATTTTGCTTCTCCCGGAATACCCATTCAGCCAGAATTATGTTAGAGCAACATAAAGCTAAAAATAAGGAGTTATATGATAGAAAATAAAAATGGACTACAGCTCCCAGTTGCATACGCATCTAGATCTTTTACAAAAGGTGAGAGTAACAAGAGTACTACAGAACAAGAATTAGCGGCAAATACGCAATTCAGAGCATACATTTATGATAGACATTTCACAAGTTCCAAGCTAACTAGAATGCGACTTGAACAAGAGGAATATAATTTTACAGTAGTGTACCTAAAAACTGATCTTTGAAACTATTTCAATAGAATCTTTCAAAAATAAGGGCAATAAAATTAAAATTTTTAAGAGTAGCGCTACTCAAGCCGGTTACTCTATTATCAAATAATGATAAAGAAATATCAAAGAAGAACTTCGGATATGTCGAAGTTTATATAATTATATATCTGGTCTTTCCAGATAGGAAAAAAAAGATATTGTTTTTGTTGAGTTAAAAGACGGGACTTTATTCAATGAATGAATACTTAAAACTAAACTACAAAATGTCTTACAGTAATATTTATAGGCTAAACTTGTGAGCCCTTTAGTGGCGTGATCGATATTGATGCAATTTGATTGGCCCGAATTTTGATGCTGAATCAGCGTTCTCACGCTTTTGACTTTTAGGGGGACAATTATTATTGCAAGTATTTAATTGTTTATGAATCAAACGGATTTAATTAGCCCCAATTTTAATGCTTAATTAGCGTTCTCACGTTTTTGAATTTTAGGGGGACAATTGTTATTGCAAGTGTCCAATTGTATGTAAAAAAAGAAAACTGATGTTTACTTTAAAATTTCATTTTAGGGGGCGAAAAATTTATAAGGTTTTGAGTATTGAAGTTGGATATATGACTCCCCCATCCTACAAAAAATAGCCTGTTCTCAGGCGGTAACATTGGGATAAGCGAGGGGCTTTTCTCAGCTGTAAATATTGGAGTATCAATTTTGTTTATAATTTGGGACTCAATTTTTTAACAATTGGGGTTTCGATTATTTCTGTGGGACCACGATTGTTATTTGATCGAAAATGCCTCATTATTAATTCTTGTAGCATTGCCTTAAACTTATAGATTAAATATGTAATCAAACTAATTGTAGTAAGTATAAAAGTGGTTAATGTAATAGTTCGCTATAATTATTTCTTTTGTTTGGATAAAGGAAATAGGTTCTAGCCTACCAGGTGATATTGTTTCTTACATAAATGCTTTGGCTACAGTCAAGGAATGAATTTATTATTGATATTTCGTTTAGTTGTAAGGCACAATCGTAAATTTTTATTATGTCATTGCCTTCCAAGTAAGTCGTTGTTTAGGCAATTTTGATTAAGATTAGTTTTTGGTAAAATCCATGTTACAATTATGTTTGGTTCAATGTAATTAGTTAGAAAATTTTTATATGTCTTAGTGTATTTTCAAGTTGTTGGGTTTTGGTTTAAAATGCCTATTATACATTCATTAGTTTCTATTTGTTTTGTATTTTTATTAAACAAAGTCTTGTTGTTAAAATAGTATTTAACGTATGAATTTTCTGTCAAAATATTTTTATTCTCGTCTGGATAAGGAAGGATGGTAAATATTTACTTAAGCTACTCGAGATTTCAGTGTTGAAAAGTGAAAAAATCGGTTAAAGCTAGATTCAGTGTTGGCAAATGCTATTTTTTATTTGGCGCGTTGTTTGACCGCCCTGGCAGCTAAATATTTTACTCTAAATTATAAAATTAAGGAATATTCCGCTGTTCTATATTTGTTCTCTAAAATCAAGAAATAATGTAAACTCAACAATATTTTCGATTGTTGAGAATAGTGCGAGCACAAGTTTCAAAAGCGCGCGTATTCGAGTATCCGATATTTGGCATCTGGCAACGCTATCTCAGAATTTGAAAGCTTCTTTTAGCCGGAAAGAGCTATTTTTAGCTATAATCCCGCTAAAAACATGATTTTTCTTTTGTTAATTGCACAAAAACTACATAATATATCGCCAAGGCGCACCTGAGGTCGTGCTCGTGGAATTTTTCTCTTTCGTTTGATACCAAATTTATGTAGTTTAAGCGCGTTTTGGGCCCGAGTAGCTATAGTAAATATTTACCGGAAGTATCTCAAAGATAGGGGTTTTCTTATTTCTTGAGGAATGTTTGAAATGATAAATATCTCGTTTAAATTTGGTTTAAACCAGGTGGATGTTTTTCTATTCAATAGTTTTTAAGAATTAACATGATTTAAGTGATTATGTTTTAAAAGTTTTGGGTTCAAAATTCCTAGTCTAGTGAGCTGCAATAGTGTGTATTACGTAATTTAGTTCGTTTGCTTGTACGCTATTGCTTTCAAGATTATTTATTTTTTCTTCTAATTCGTCTTTAACGTCCTGATCAAGAGTACCAAAAGATATTTGTATATTGAACCAATTCCGTTACAATTTGTATTCCATTAATTTCCTTACTTAGTTTTTCTGTTAGCTATTGAATATGGATTATGTGTTTAAATTCCTGTGCTTGTTGCATTAAATTGTTATATGTTATACCTATTAGCGTTAAATTTACTTTAAAATAATAATATACAAAGTTTGTCGGTAAGTCACTGTCTTAAATATTAAAAAACCATTCGGTGCTTTTACTGGGTTTATGTCAATGGATTGGCTGCATGTTGATTTTAATGTTAAGAATATTATGATGCACAATAAAAACATCTTGAGTTGTTGACCTGTAATTAATCAATTGTCGTATTTGATTTTATTAACTTTCTTTTTCTTTTTGAATTTTGAGTTGTAGTGTGTGACTTTTCGTCCTCTATTTCTTTCTTCAAAATATTTCTCATCTAACTGATTTATTTCTCCTGTCTTTTTCAATGGATTTGTTGTTTTTTACTTTACTATTTCGAAGTCGTTTCTATCTTTATTTAAATTGTTTATTTGATGTATTTTATTCGTTTGGATATTATAGATAAAAATGTCCGCTGGTATTCGGTTAGTTTTTTTATGTCTCATCTTATAGTTGTATATGTAGAGAATTTTTTCAAATTTGATTGATTTATCTTCGATGTCATTTTCACTATTTACTATTCTGACTTTTCATTTACTGTTTTATGGAATCTTTCTACGTCTGAAATGCCGTTTTTACTTGTTGTAAATTCTAGCTTTACATTTTCTTCTTGTAACCAATTTTTTAGTGCTATACACAGAAATGCCATTTCCACTTTACTCTTGGCTTCTAACCAATCTCTAGATTTTACTTCTACAAGTGTTGCAAATTTGGAATAAATGTCAATGCATGAAAGGAATTGTAAATTTTTCTCTGATATTAAAAGTGTTGGTGTTATTTCAAAAGTTAGTTTTGTATTTCTATTTTCTGTCTTTGCGATATTGCATATTGAGCATTCGTTAATAATGTTTTACATTAGGTTTTAAAAATCGGGGAAATAATATTTTTCTTTAAACAAATTAATGTAATAATTCTTTATGTTGTTTTAGAATTATTTTTTTGAATTGTGGAAACGTATGCAGGTCCTCTAACTTAATGCTTGATTTCAAGGTTTTTGTATTTGCTCTTGATCGTATTATTTCTATAAAGGCTTGTTGAAATATGGAATAATCTCATTATGAAAATATGAAAATATAGTACAGTTTTTTTACCCCAAAGATATTTTTTGATTATATCCCTTGCGTAAGCATTGGTCATTTCTTTGTATGTTATTTTTATACCCTTGCAAAAAGGGAATATTTATTTTGGTCAGAAGTGTGCAACGCATAGAAGGAAGCATCTCCGACCATATAAAGTATATATATTCTTGATCAGCATGACGAGACGAGTTCATGTAGCCATGTCCGTCCGTCCGTCCGTCCGTCTGTCCGTCCGTCTGGATCAACGCAAACTCCTCCTAGACCGTTAGAGCTACAGAGTTGAAATTTTGCATGTAGGCTTGTATATACTGCAGGCGTTGTATATCTCGGATTCAGCCGGATCGGATCACTATATCATATAGCTCCCATACAAACGGCAAAGTCACGAACAGTGACTTTTCTCAATAACTTCGTTATTTTCTGAGCTATTGTCGTGAAATTAAATATTGGTCAGTTTATTACACATATAAACGACTAAGCTAAATTTGATCAAGATCGGGTGCTTATATCATATAGCTCCCATAGGAACAATCGGTCGAAAACAGTGACTTTTGTCAATAACTTCGTTACTTTTAACGCGATTGCTTTCAAATTAAACATTTGTTAGTTTAATATATCAGTCAATGACTGTACTGAATTTGATAAATATCGGATTACTATATCATATAGCTCCCATAGGAACGTTCGGTGGAAAACAGTGACTTTGATCAATATCTTCGTTGTTTCCTATGCTAAGATTGTAGGCCGTTCTTTCGCAAACTTTAGCCTATTTAGAAAAAACGTTTTTCCATTTTGATGGCTATAGGTAAGGAAAGAGTTACCAAAAAAATTTCAAGGGTATACAAAGTTTGACGCGGTCGAAGTTAGCCCCGGCCCTCTGGTTATGTTTGATTTATAAAAATAGGTTGATGTTGCTGCTTTTTCTTCTGAACCTCTAATGAATTCTATTTGCCTGTTGAAATAATAAATGGGTTTTCTACTATTGGAATGTAATTTCCATTATCCTCATGAGCACTATGTATTGTAGCTGCGGTGCTAACTGTTGAAGCTTGCGTAAGAAATAGGTTTATGGTCCTGTGAGATGAACGCACCTAAAGCTATATTGCAAGCATTTGTGGTTAGGAAAAATGGTTTTTTGAAATCGGGATATGCAAGTATTGGATCGTTCATAAGAAGACATTTTAATTTTTCAAAGGATGAAATATAATGTGGGTCGTTAATGTTAATGTTAGCTCTGTTGGGGTTTAGATTATATAAAATAAGATAACATTAAGCCAATTATAATATAGAACAAATGGAAATGTATGTCAATGTTAAGTATGTAACCCGATTATAGATATCGATGGCTCATCGGTCATAAGTAGATCTGATATGGTCAGCAGTAAACAATAAAGACCTAGTTAATTAAGCTGCTATGGTTAGCTTTTATCAATAAAGACGTACTTTGCTGACCTAACACTATGTCGAACTATGCACTGGTGAGCTCGCTATTTTGTACTATAAAAGAAATGTATTATTCTTAGTAAGATCAGATACCAATTGTAGCTACATCGGGTGTGCATCGCTGTGTCGTTGGCCCCCATCTCTACCTTTGTAATCTCACTCCAAGGTCCACCCAATTTATGTAATGGTTGCGAAAACCTTTAGTCACTGGTTTATGTGCTAGTGCCTATATATATATATATAAATAAATAAACATTTAATAACTTCAAGCAACACTAACATCTTTCATTGAACATTTTGGTGACCCCGACATTGGCGGCTCCAAGTTAAAAGAGTAACAGACTTGGTGAAACCGTCATCAAGCGAGAAAATTTGGTCAACTCGGGCGACCAATCTGTCAACAAAAAGGAAACTGGTAACCTAGGCGACTACTTTCTTTGCACGCTTTGGACACAACAATCCTAAGCGAGGGCACAAATTGATGAACATCTCACATCAATCTGGGGTCCCGACTAAAAACATCGCAATTGATTAACTTGGCAATAATTGCGTAGCCATCTTGGCGAATAAATTTAAAACAATTTATTGGAAAACTAGGAGTTGGTTTTTCTGCAACGAGGTAGCAGTGCATACCCATTGAATAAAAGTTGATCAACTAGGCGATCACTTTATAAAAAACATTTAACAACGATTTGTGTCAACGAGGCGAATTTTTTTTATATAAAATAAAAGTTTGATCAACTCACAAACTTTGTTGCATTCCCTGGCATCAGCAATATCTGACCTAGTTAACTCGGTCAGTAATCCAGGTAGTACGCACGAGTATAGATTTTGGCATTGATCAGCAATTTTTGAAATAAAGAAAAGAAACTCAAAAAATTGGTCTCACTGTCGTGGCATTTATCAGTGTAAAAGAATAGGTATATTGGAAATAAAAATAAACTATTGTCAAAACACTAATCAAAAGGCGACTTCGATTTATTTCTTATTCTTATTTGTGCTACACTTGACCAATTTTAGGAAGGAGTCGGAGCGTTCCCTGTCTTTGACAAAAAAAATAAACTCCCATCGGGTCAAGTACTAGTACAGATAAGCAATTACATAAGAATATAAAAGAACATGGAGGAGTTTTATAAACAGCAGACAGAACGAGGAGAGACAATCCAGGCCTTCATTCGGAATACCAAAAAAGATTGTTCCGCCAGGAAAACGAAGCCATCTTATTTCGAGGAGAAACTTGAGCTCCTGGAATTCATATGGGAGAACTTCAAGAAAAGTCACCAGGAGTTAATAAACAATTAAATACTTTGTAACGGACTATTTCAGCAAAATGAAGACGGTTGTATCTAATATAGTGGAAGATTGGAAGGACCATTTGGCAAAAATAAAACTAGAGAGACGAGAGGAAGAGCGAGTCGTGATCAATCCACTGGTTCGAAAGCAAAGTGCTCTGCTGGATTTATTGTCCAGGACATTAAGTAAAATAGTGCCTGAAGAAAAAATGACTTACAAATCGGTAGTCGACAAATTATGGATGCAAATTGAAGAAATCCATTATGACATTCATCGGCTAGCTGAAAATCCAGCCGAAGCAGGATATAATATAATTTGTGGCCGCAGAAAATACAATGCTGAAATTCTGTGTGGCACCAGCAGAAAATGTAGTGATACAATCACCACCTCTATTGCAATCGATATAATCATTGCAACTACCCAAAATTCCCATTCCAAAATTTGTTGGGTATTATCTGAAATGGCAACAATTTCATGACATCTATAAAAAGGTGGTTCATGAGTCAAATGTATCCACGATAGAGAAAATGTGGTACCTAAAATCAAACCTGTCTGGAGAAGGAGAGAGATTGATACGGCACCTGGAATTAACACAAGCCAATTACAACATTGCTTGCTTGCTCAGTGTTGCAGGAACGTTTGAAAAACAAACGAGTTCTAGTAACAGCCATACCGGCAAAGCTGTTTGATCACACAAATGTGGGAAATGACGCAGCTTCTATAAAGAATTTGCATGATAACATTTTTGAATCATTGCAAGCCTTAAAAATGTAGGCGTCAATATGGAATCGCCAGATGCTGTCATAATGTTTCATATGACAAGAAAATTGGATAAATTCAAACACGCACTTTATTATGAGCAATCTCTTTCCAACACAAGGGATCTGCAGGAAGTAAAGGATTTCCTATCCTTCTTGGAACAGTTGTAACGTACAAAGCCTCAATGTTGTTGAGGGCCACTAAATATACATAAATACGAAACCACAAAGGCTTACTAACCATTGCAATCGGCAACTATACGTTATTGTGTGAGGCCTATCTTGGTGTTAACACGATTCATCTGCGGGACTCTTACACCCTACCATGATTTTCCTTTCAGCGCTAGTGGAAAATCCCAAAATAAACGTCCTTATTCACATTAGATTGCACAAAAAGAAAATTCAGAAAATTACTATCATATATAAGAAAATTTACAATTTCATAAATGATCAACATATTAATTTGTACTTTCTAAAAAAAATATATAGCTCGAAACTTTACCGCATAACGATTCATATTCATATATAAGAAAATTTACAATTTCATAAATGATCAACATATTAATTTGTACTTTCTAAAAAAAATATATAGCTCGAAACTTTACCGCATAACGATTCATATTCAAATATTCACTCGGCATAATTTTATGAACATTTCTTTCAAACTTTGACCCACTGTGCAAAAGCAAAACGTCACGCCATAGACGTCGTCACATATGCAAAACGTCTTCAAACAAAAAAAATTATGCATATCTATTCACTCTCCTAGTTTTTGATTCTTTTCACTTTTTCAGTTCACTCTTATTTCTTTTCTTTACGCATGATTTTATTTGAAACAACATTAGAAGTATATAAAATATATAGTGGGGGCAAACGGAGTAGAGGTAAGCAACGACAATTGTTTTCGCTCTTGTATTTGCATTGAATACACTTGCTTAATCTCTCCGACTTCGCTTAATATACAAATTTGGTAACAAAAAAAATTTAGTAGAAAAACTCACCCTTGTAGCGTCCGACGAAGGCCTTCGAGGAATTGCTGTAGTGGCTATAGATTTAATTTTAAATGGTTATGTTCACATTTTTTTTGTTTTTGATTTTTGTTACCAAGTCTTGTAAAGCAATTGCTCATGCTTGCTTTTAGTTTAATTTTTTTTTCTTTTCCTATGTTTTCACTTTTTTCATTTTTTTGTTATAGATTTTTATTGACCTTTCAATTTTTCATTAGATTTTATTCTTTTACTTTTATTCTGCTCAATTTTTTTATAAATTTATTTATGTTTTCACTTTTTTTCTCATTTTCAGTGTATGTTACCTCGCGACGTGACAAAAACAATTGTTTTTGCACAATGTGGCTCAAAATTTTGCTTTGCGTTTTCTTCTTTGCAAATATGTTCGCCTTTTTTTCACTTGCTTCACTCCCACTGTTTTCTCTTTCTTATTACCAATTATTACTTGTACATTATTACTATTACTATTACTAATTATTACTTGCACCCGCTCATGCACTTGTTCTAACTTTCGATTATATAACATTACCTAGATTTAAACAACAAAAAATTTAACACTTTTCTTTTCACCCGTTTTCAACATTCTTCATCTGGCCTTTTTACTCTCTTTTCACCCTGGTTTATCTTGCAATTTTTATACTTTTTTTTAACTTTGATATATTTATCTTTGGGCTTTGCCATTTGGGTTTTCTGCCGTTGCCTTTGGTGAATAACTTCTTCGCTGCTTGCACTATCCAACATAAATAACTTGGAATTCTGGCTTTGTAAATCATCGATACCAAAACTTGGGCTTTATATTTGTCTAACATAAAAAAAATCATATACATATATGGGATGAATAGGAATCTCGTTAATGCATTTTTTTTCTAGAGCTGTATAATTACCTTCTGCTTAATCAAAGCAATACATTTTAATATCCTTATTTTGACATTATGAACGAACATACCGAGACTTAGCAAATCTGCGTGCAAAAATTTTATTTGCAAAATTACCAAATTTTATTCAATCAAAAAAACACTTACTTACTTACTTAAGAAGTATATCTTGAAATAAAGAACACCAACTGAATTGGTTTCTTTTTATACCGGATTCGAATTTATGAAAAATGGCTTGTATTTATTCGGATTAAAAATTTAATTGTGTTACTTTAACCACACAAAAAAGAATTAACTATTAATTTTATCACTTCCTGCAAAAGGACTGTTTCGCTCGGTTGCCAATTTGAAGAGAATTTATCAAGACAGTCTATGCTCTAGGCCTAGCCTCGTTTAGACCCGAAGTCAATTGTCAAAGTGACATCCGCTATTGGCATAATGGGAAAAAGAAATGTACCACTGTGAACTTTCTTTCTGCAATCAAGCAGTGCGATCGTGGGTCATTTAAATTTGGCTTTCCTTTGTTTCTTTTCTTTTTTCTTTTTTTTTGAGCTGCAAGTTTTAATCAAGGCACCCCCACAACCACAGACGAATTCTAGAGTTTTCTCGGGGAATTAGTCTGAAAACCCTCATTGTTTAATGTCCTTGCCATGATATGTTCCTTAAGTGATTCATCTAATAAATTGAACTTACTTAGTAGACTATAGATTATAATGAGACCCATGTGTGATCATATCAAAGCCGAAAACTGCATGATATGGAGAACAATTTTTGCTCGCATGATGACCATTCCGCAGAGCACAACTAATTGCTGGAATATGTTCATCCCACTCTCTATGATCATTGTTAAGATAAGCTCTAATCGCTGCTAGGTATGATTGATCGATTCACCCGTTCTGAGGCGTTGGCTTGAGGTGAATACAACGCTGTATATACATGCTTAATACCAAGCTTCGTTAGCCACGCGTTAAATTCGACCGCTTTGAATTGTGCTCCGTTATCGCTCACTAGTACTAGTATTACCGGAATACCAAACCTAAAGAAAATGTGATCCTGAAGAAACTTCTATATTAAACGAGATGTCAATTTCTTCAACGGACACAGGCAATGAAATTTGGAAAAGTGATCCAAAACTATTACCAACCCAATATGGCCTCGCTTACTGCGTGGATATGAACCGAGCAGGTCTATGTATAACCTTTGAAAAGGACGCATTGAAACTGCTGGCTTTCCCAACGGCGGTTTTAAAATGTAATTCGGGGCTTTGGTAGACTTGCAAATATCACAGTTACGTACATAATCTCTCACTTGTGACACCATGCCTGGCCAATAAAAAATCTCCTTATTAATTCTAGGGTCTTAGCCATTCCTCCATGTGCTGATATAACACTATTATGAGCACTGCCTATGACTTCAGTCGTCAAACCAGATGGAATCCACAGTTTCCATCTCGATTCTTGATTTTCTAAATTTCCATCATCATGTTCAGCTCGTATATAGACAAAACTATCTTCTACTCGTATATCTGGATACTCTCCCAGACTATCTAAAAACTTTTTTTTCAAATTCTGATATTCACTATCACTAAAACAGTTGGAATTTAAATCAACACCAGGATAAACTTCTTCTAATGCGCTTATCTCATCCGAAAACATTCTCGAAAGCGCATCAGGTACGACATTGTCCCGACCTCTTGTATGGCTTATCGTGAACTTGTAACTTTGCAATTTCATGGCCCATCTAGCCAACCGTCCCTTCAAATTAGGTTGCTTCATTAGCCATAAAAGGCTCGCATGATCAGCAATCAATTCAAATTCCTGCATCTCAATATAGCATCTAAACCTATCGATTGTTTCTAGTGCTGCTAAACATTCCCGCTCAGTTACACTGTAGTTTCGTTGAGCTGAACTCAGTTTCTTGGACATAAATACAATTGTTTTTTCATCTCCTTCGTCTGACGTTTGAACTAACGTAGCGCCTATGCCGACATCACTCCGTTCGAAGTTCGGGTTCTGCAACACTAGAGCTGAAGTCAATGCAGATTTAAGCTTTTCAAAGGATTCCTGAGCTTGCTCGTTCCAGACAAATTTCTTTTTCGACGACAGAAGCTCGGTGATTGGAAAAAAAAAAAAAATTGACCAATTTTATGAACGAGTCGGAGCGTTCCCTGTCTTTGACAAAAAAAATAAACTCCCATCGGGTCAAGTACTAGTACAGATAAGCAATTACATAAGAATATAAAAGAACATGGAGGAGTTTTATAAACAGCAGACAGAACGAGGAGAGGCAATCCAGGCCTTCATTCGGAATACCAAAAAAGATTCTTCCGCCAGGAAAACGAAGCCATCTTATTTCGAGGAGAAACTTGAGCTCCTGGAATACATATGGGAGAACTTCAAGAAAAGTCACCAGGAGTTAATAAACAATTAAATACTTTGTAACGGACTATTTCAGCAAAATGAAGACGGTTGTATCTAATATAGTGGAAGATTGGAAGGACCATTTGGCAAAAATAAAACTAGAGAGACGAGAGGAAGAGCGAGTCGTGATCAATCCACTGGTTCGAAAGCAAAGTGCTCTGCTGGATTTATTGTCCAGGACATTAAGTAAAATAGTGCCTGAAGAAAAAATGACTTACAAATCGGTAGTCGACAAATTATGGATGCAAATTGAACAAATCCATTATGACATTCATCGGCTAGCTGAAAATCCAGCCGAAGCCGAATATAATATAATTTGTGGCCGCAGAAAATACAATGCTGAAATTCTGTGTGGCACCAGCAGAAAATGTAGTGATACAATCACCACCTCTATTGCAATCGATATAATCATTGCAACTACCCAAAATTCCCATTCCAAAATTTGTTGGGTATTATCTGAAATGGCAACAATTTCATGACATCTATAAAAAGGTGGTTCAAGAGTCAAATGTATCCACGATAGAGAAAATGTGGTACCTAAAATCAAACCTGTCTGGAGAAGGAGAGAGATTGATACGGCACCTGGAATTAACACAAGCCAATTACAACATTGCTTGCTTGCTCAGTGTTGCAGGAACGTTTGAAAAACAAACGAGTTCTAGTAACAGCCATACCGGCAAAGCTGTTTGATCACACAAATGTGGGAAATGACGCAGCTTCTATAAAGAATTTGCATGATAACATTTTTGAATCATTGCAAGCCTTAAAAAATGTAGGCGTCAATATGGAATCGCCAGATGCTGTCATAATGTTTCATATGACAAGAAAATTGGATAAATTCAAACACGCACTTTATTATGAGCAATCTCTTTCCAACACAAGGGATCTGCAGGAAGTAAAGGATTTCCTATCCTTCTTGGAACAGTTGTAACGTACAAAGCCTCAATGTTGTTGAGGGGCCACTAAATATACATAAATACGAAACCACAAAGGCTTACTAACCATTGCAATCGGCAACTATACGTTATTGTGTGAGGCCTATCTTGGTGTTAACACGATTCATCTGCGGGACTCTTACACCCTACCATGATTTTCCTTTCAGCGCTAGTGGAAAATCCCAAAATAAACGTCCTTATTCACATTAGATTGCCCAAAAAGAAAATTCAGAAAATTACTCTCATATATAAGAAAATTTACAATTTCATAAATGATCAACATATTAATTTGTACTTTCTAAAAAAAATATATAGCTCGAAACTTTACCGCATAACGATTCATATTCAAATATTCACTCGGCATAATTTTATGAACATTTCTTTCAAACTTTGACCCACTGTGCAAACGCAAAACGTCACGCCATAGGCGTCGTCACATATGCAAAACGTCTTCAAACAAAAAAATTATGCATATCTATTCACTCTCCTAGTTTTTGATTCTTTTCACTTTTTCAGTTCACTCTTATTTCTTTTCTTTACGCATGATTTTATTTGAAACAACATTAGAAGTATATAAAATATATAGTGGGGCAAACGGAGTAGAGGTAAGCAACGACAATTGTTTTCGCTCCTGTCTTTGCATTGAATACACTTGCTTAATCTCTCCGACTTCGCTTAATATACAAATTTGGTAACAAAAAAAATTTAGTAGAAAAACTCACCCTTGTAGCGTCCGACGAAGGCCTTCGAGGAATTGCTGTAGAGGCTATAGATTTAATTTTAAATGGTTATGTTCACATTTTTTTAGTTTTTGATTTTTGTTACCAAGTCTTGTAAAGCAATTGCTCATGCTTGCTTTTAGTTTAATTTTTTTTTCTTTTCCTATATTTTCACTTTTTTCATTTTTTTGTTATAGATTTTTTGTTGACCTTTCAATTTTTCATTAGATTTTATTCTTTTGCTTTTATTCTGCTTAATTTTTTTTAAATTTATTTATGTTTTCACTTTTTTTCTCATTTTCAGTGTATGTTACCTCGCGACGTGACAAAAAAAATTGTTTTTGCACAATGTGGCTCAAAATTTTGCTTTGCGTTTTCTTCTTTGCAAATTTGTTCGCCTTTTTTTTCACTTGCTTCACTCCCACTGTTTTCTCTTTCTTATTACCAATTATTACTTGTACATTATTACTATTACTATTACTAATTATTACTTGCACCCTCTCATGCACTTGTTCTAACTTTCGATTATATAACATTACCTAGATTTAAACAACAAAAAATTTAACACTTTTCGTTTTCACCCGTTTTCAACATTCTTCATCTGGCCTTTTTACTCTCTTTTCACCCTGGTTTATCTTGCAATTTTTATACTTTTTTTAACTTTGATATATTTATCTTTGGGCTTTGCCATTTGGGTTTTCTGCCGTTGCCTTTGGTGAATAACTTCTTCGCTGCTTGCACTATCCAACATAAATAACTTGGAATTCTGGCTTTGTAAATCATCGATACCAAAACTTGGGCTTAATATTTGTCTAATATAAAAAAAATCATATACATATATGGGATGAATAGGAATCTCGTTAATGCATTTTTTTTCTAGAGCTGTATAATTACCTTCTGCTTAATCAAAGCAATACATATTAATATCCTTATTTTGACATTATGAACGAACATACCGAGACTTAGCAAATCTGCGTGCAAAAATTTTATTTGCAAAATTACCAAATTTTATTCAATCAAAAAAACACTTACTTACTTACTTAAGAAGTATATCTTGAAATAAAGAACACCAACTGAATTGGTTTCTTTTTATACCGGATTCGAATTTATGAAAAATGGCTTGTATTTATTCGGATTAAAAATTTAATTGTGTTACTTTAACCACACAAAAAAAGAATTAACTATTAATTTTATCACTTCCTGCAAAACGACTGTTTCGCTCGGTTGCCAATTTGAAGAGAATTTATCAAGACAGTCTATGCTCTAGGCCTAGCTTTGATCTTCGTTTAGACCCGAAGTCAATTGTCAAAGTGACATCCGCTATTGGCATAATGGGAAAAAAAATGTACCACTGTGAACTTTCTTTCTGCAATCAAGCAGTGCGATCGTGGGTCATTTAAATTTGGCTTTCCTTTGTTTCTTTTCTTTTTTCTTTTTTTTTTGAGCTGCAAGTTTTAATCAAGGCACCCCCACAACCACAGACGAATTCTAGAGTTTTCTCGGGGAATTAGTCTGAAAACCCTCATTGTTTAATGTCCTTGCCATGATATGTTCCTTAAGTGATTCATCTAATAAATTGAACTTACTTAGTAGACTAAAGACTATAATGAGACCCATGTGTGATCATATCAAAGCCGAAAACTGCATGATATGGAGAACAATTTTTGCTCGCATGATGACCATTCCGCAGAGCACAACTAATTGCTGGAATATGTTCATCCCACTCTCTATGATCATTGTTAAGATAAGCTCTAATCGCTGCTAGGTATGATTGATCGATTCACCCGTTCTGAGGCGTTGGCTTGAGGTGAATACAACGCTGTATATACATGCTTAATACCAAGCTTCGTTAGCCACGCATTAAATTCGACCGCTTTGAATTGTGCTCCGTTATCGCTCACTAGTACTAGTATTACCGGAATACCAAACCTAAAGAAAATGTGATCCTGAAGAAACTTCTATATTAAACGAGATGTCAATTTCTTCAACGGACACAGGCAATGAAATTTGGAAAAGTGATCCAAAACTATTACCAACCCAATATGGCCTCGCTTACTGCGTGGATATGAACCGAGCAGGTCTATGTATAACCTTTGAAAAGGACGCATTGAAACTGCTGGCTTTCCCAACGGCGGTTTTAAAATGTAATTCGGGGCTTTGGTAGACTTGCAAATATCACAGTTACGTACATAATCTCTCACTTGTGACACCATGCCTGGCCAATAAAAAATCTCCTTATTAATTCTAGGGTCTTAGCCATTCCTCCATGTGCTGATATAACACTATTATGAGCACTGCCTATGACTTCAGTCGTCAAACCAGATGGAATCCACAGTTTCCATCTCGATTCTTGATTTTCTAAATTTCCATCATCATGTTCAGCTCGTATATAGACAAAACTATCTTCTACTCGTATATCTGGATACTCTCCCAGACTATCTAAAAACTTTTTTTTCAAATTCTGATATTCACTATCACTAAAACAGTTGGAATTTAAATCAACACCAGGATAAACTTCTTCTAATGCGCTTATCTCATCCGAAAACATTCTCGAAAGCGCATCAGGTACGACATTGTCCCGACCTCTTGTATGGCTTATCGTGAACTTGTAACTTTGCAATTTCATGGCCCATCTAGCCAACCGTCCCTTCAAATTAGGTTGCTTCATTAGCCATAAAAGGCTCGCATGATCAGCAATCAATTCAAATTCCTGCATCTCAATATAGCATCTAAACCTATCGATTGTTTCTAGTGCTGCTAAACATTCCCGCTCAGTTACACTGTAGTTTCGTTGAGCTGAACTCAGTTTCTTGGACATAAATACAATTGTTTTTTCATCTCCTTCGTCTGACGTTTGAACTAACGTAGCGCCTATGCCGACATCACTCCGTTCGAAGTTCGGGTTCTGCAACACTAGAGCTGAAGTCAATGCAGATTTAAGCTTTTCAAAGGATTCCTGAGCTTGCTCGTTCCAGAAGCTCGGTGATTGGAAAACTAATATCTGAAAAGTTAGGTATAAATCGTCTATACCATCCGACTACTCCCATAAACGCTCTTACTTGTTTAACTGTTTTCGGAATTGGCCTTGACTGAATCGCGTCTGTTTTTGATAAGTCAGTTGAAATTCCTCCATTGCCAACTATATATATAAAAATGCAAATTTGCTCTTTGCCACATTTAAAGTCACGTTCGCTATTCGAAATTGCTCAGCTAGCTTGGCTAAAACAATTAGATGTTCCTCAAAGCTTTCTGATACTACACATAAATCGTCTAAGTATCCAAAAGTACAATATTTTAATTCGGTGGGTATTATTTCATCCATTATTCTACACACTGTTTGCATGACCACAAAATGATACAATGGACGACCTGGTACTGTAAATGCTGTGATTGCTTTTGATTCGTCACTCAAACCTATTTGCCAAAAAGGATCCTTTAAATCTATTTTCGAGATGATGTTAGCTTTTGGTGGTCTTGCAAAAATTCCGTTTATGCTGGGCAGTGGGTATGCGTCTTTTTTGGTAACCTCGTTAATACGTCGTGCATCTAAGCATAAACGAACTTTTCCGGGTTTAATCACCAAACGCATGGGCGAACTCCAAGGACTATTTCACTTTTCAATAACTCCTAGCTCTAACATTCTATCGATCTCCTGAAACTTAACCTTTTCAACCGCCGGTGAAACTGGATAAAATCGCTGTTTAATTGGGGTGGCATTGCCTACCTCTATATGATGTTGCAGAAGCTTTGTTCTTCCGAGGCCTTGCCTTTCAAAGTCTGGAAATAAACGCCTAAACGTTTTTCTTCTTCTGCTGTCAGCGGAAACTTTTCCTCACCGTCTTTCTCTGGTAATCTAGGCACGTTGTGTAGTAGGCCCAGTGTCCAAAGCATAAGAAACTGTGGTATTAAGCACCGTTATAACTATTGATATTGATTCCTCACTCTCTGATTTCATAAAGCGTCTCTCGCTCTGCCTTGCAAGCGAAGATGCTCTCTTTATTTGTTGAATATCTAACTCTCTAACTACTCTGTCTGCGAGCAGAGAGGCAGTTCGTAAGCATAATCCAAAGCGATCAGATCAAATAAATAAAGCAACGAACAATTAATAAGTGACAAACCCCAATTGTTTGTACTACCATAATATCAGAAGTGGTTCAAAAATCCATAAAATGTAGGAAGATTTAAACAAAATTTCTACGGCAAGCCTAAAAAATTGGCTGGTGGCTTTGGGAATGGACACCAAGGGTTCCAAGACGGAGCTAATAGGCAGACTACTGGAAATTCCGGAGGATGTACGTGGAGGTCTTCCATTAGCTCGAACACCAGATTTCGATGACATTCCAGGTACAAGCGGCGTTGGTACAAAGTCATCACAAGAAGAACACCAAATGAGGCAATTGGAGTCTCAAATCCTACAGCAACAACATGACGAAATAACCGAAAGAACAGTTATGTTAGAGGGACTACGCAACGAAACAAAAGAAGCCAAGAAACTTCTAGAAAGTTTGCATATCGTAGTCACAAGCGGCGACGCCATGCAAGAGCGAGACAGCGATATACGCGTCGGCGCCATGCAAAAGCGAGACTGCAATAGACGCGACGAAAATGAAAATGAGAGTGGCGACGAACATACGTCAAATGCAGACGATGAAAACGACGAAGAGAGTTCGGAGCGCGAGCGTGTAACAGAGATGGCAACAGCAATGGACCAGCAGAACAATGTGACCAGAGTAGCTGAGCAGAAAATAAATAATTGGACTTATGCTGGCTACAAGATGGCTAAGGAAATGCTGCTGGAATATAATGGCGGACCATTGGAAAATTGGATTGTACAATTAAATAATGCGTCTGCATTGTGTGAACTCAGCGAGAATCAACGTCATTTGCTTTGCGTTGGAAATGCACTACAATGGCTACATGCACACCCAAAACGTGTATTGGAGCCAGTGGACAAGTTGTTGGACGAGTTGGTGATGGCGTTTGGTTCCAGAAAATCGAAAGCAGAGTTGCGGCATGCTTTTGAGGCCCGGGTCTGGAGAGAGACTGAGCGATTTTCAGAATACTTTGAGAATAAGGTGAAGCTAGCCCAACACGTCAATATTGAGGACGACGAGCTACTAGATTTCATCATAGAGGGAATTCCATTGGAGAGCATGCGTATACAAGCGCGTGTACAATGTCTTGACAAGCCAAACCAGTTGTTAAAAGCATTTGCGGAGGTTCGGCTGCCAAGTAAGAAGTTCGTCGAGAGGCAAAACAGGGTACCCAAGGACTCGAGGTACCACAATTGTAATTCAAGAAATCATTGGGCGAAGGATTGCCTAAAACCTTTACGTGTTCGTGGATCTTGTTATGGGTGTGGTGCTAAGGAGCACCTCATAGCGCAGTGCCCGGTGCCAAAGGAAGAAGCCAAAGGACGAAGTAAACAATTATGTAAGATATATTAAATTAGATATATTAAATTATTTTTAAGAGACTATATTCATAAACCAATATTTACAGAGTGCCTCATAGATTCGGGCAGTGCCATTTCGTTTATAAAAACATCAAAAGTGCCTAAGGATGTGCAGCTAAATGATAATTTTGAAAACTTTTGCGGGCTAAATCAAAGTCCATTACAAATTTTTGAAAAAATACAATGTTATATTTTGGAAAATTCAATAAAAATTCATTTTGATGTAATGGTTGTGCCTGACGAATCTATGAGTAGCGACTTAGTATTGGGTAGAGATTTTATGAAAAAATGTAATTTAGAAATTAATCCAGATGCGTTGAAAATGATTACGTTGGAAAAAAGCGAACGAAATTTGTTGGAAAATCAGGAAAATTATTTAGATAAAATGCTGAAAAATGATAACGGATAGAAAGTCAAAATTTGTTAGAAAATCAAGAAAATTATTTAGGTGAAATGCTGGAAAATGAAAACGGAATAGAAAGTCAAGTTGTTAGTAAAGATGAGAGAAAAATTGTTAGTAATGTAGATAAAAGAGAAAAAATGAAAGATGTAGAAATTAATATTAGAAATGTGTTGGTAGTGTAAACATTAGGAATATTTTAAAAAAGCCCGCTCCTCGTCTCAGTGAATTTCCCCGATAACCGAATTTGGGCACACTAAAAGGCTATAATACGCTAAGGCGGGGTACGGGCACACTCTCTTGAATATAGTCAAAAAGACCGCATGTGCACTTAATTTGAAAATAAATTAAATCCGGAAATATAAAGACAATCCCAAGGGATTAATTACTTTAAAAAGTAGAGAGTTTACAAATCAGGAGTGGAGTTTGCCCTAAAGAACGTATTTTCATGAAATACACCGAGATCATTAAATTAAACAAAACAGCATTGTTTGAGTTGCTAGCGGCCAAGGAAGTACCTTGCGACAAAGAAGCGTCAATTTACCAATTGCGAGCATTGGTAAACAAGTCATAGCACAGAATCAGTCTGGAGAGAGTGATGTACCCGAAGAGCAGGCAGTCAGCCCAGCAGTGTCTGCAAATGTGCTTACCGGACAACTTGTGGATGCTGGTCCGGTGCCTCTTATTGAGCAGCGCGGCGTGGGAAACATTGAGCAGCCAAGTACACCGGATCAAGTGGGTGCTAACCAGTCGCCGACGATGTCTCGTGAGACCTCTGTAGGATCAGACGCGAACGTGCATGTTCGTGAAAGCGCACAAGCGAGCGAAACCGACGAATTGGCTTCGATTCTTAGTAGCATCGAATTGTATACCGCACGTAAAAATCTGGCGGAGCTAAAAACACGTGTTATGGAGCTGGAGGAGAACTTAAGCGGACCGGAATATAATTGCCGCATGAACTTGAAAGATGTCGAAACTACTGTACCTAAATTCTCTGGTGATGGTGATCTGTCCATTCTCGTATGGATTCGTGAGCTGGAGAAAGCAGCAACAGTGTATGTACTGAGTGATGCCCAATGTTGGTCGTTGGGCAACCGACTGCTGGAGGGATCTGCTAAAGCATACATGACATATAAAGAGACTACAACCTGGAGCGAGCTGAAGGATGCCCTTGTGAAGGTATTTGGCCTACAAATGACAAACTACGAGATTGCTAACCAGATGAGGAAGCGCTCAATTGGCAAAGGAGAGTCACTCTTGCAGTATTTCATCATTATGCGAAATATTGCTCAGCAGGGCAATTTTGAAGACACCGATGTGGTCAAATACATTGTTGACGGACTACAAGATCGAACCGGATTGTCAGCTCCTTTGTATTATTGTACTTCTCTGAACGAATTGCGAGAGAAAATGATGCGTTTTCAAACAGTTCAGCCACCAGCCAAAAACTACGTTCCTCAGGCTTGTCAGACTTCAGACCGTGCGCAGGCCATTACGCCTGCTGCAAAGGATAAGAGATGTTTCAATTGCCGCCAGATTGGTCACTTAATGTTTGACTGTCCACGCCCGGAGAGACCAAAAGGAAGTTGCTATCGGTGCTTCAAAGTGGGCCATCAGTACCTGAATTGTCCAATGCGAACCCAGATCGCCGCCATGAGCTCTAGTGAAGACCCGGACACCATTGATGATAAGTCATTTATTCAATTAGTAAGTTTAAGAATATCTTGTAAAGGGGGATGCACTGATGTTAATAATATTTTTGCCCTATTAGATTCCGGAAGCCCAGTAAGTTTCGCCAGTAGAGCGTTGATGCCGCATTTAGATTGCGATAAATTAGTTAAAAGTTCTTTTCATGGACTGAGCGGTGGCTCTATTCTGACTTTTGGAACAGTCAAATGTTTAGTTCTGTTTTGCAAAAAATATTATGAAATTCAATTTTTAGTTATTCCCGATAATATTATGCCGACGCAACTACTTCTTGGTAGAGACGCCTTGAATAAAATAGGTCTTAAGTTCTCATTGATTGAAAATGTAAGAAAGTATGAAAAGAATTCCGCATCATTAAAGAGTACCATTGCTTTTGTTTACAAATCCTTCTGTGCATCCCTGTTTACTAAATATCCTAAGCTTAATACCATTAGTAATAACACCACTAATCTAGATAATAATTGTAATAACCCTAATGTAAACACGAATGCATCCCCGTTTCGAGAATGGCTAACAGAGTTGCAAACTGTTTGTGCAACGCTGTCAGATACCGGGAATACTACTGTTGGCAGTGAATTTATATTAGGCGCGATGCGTGAGTGCCGAGACATTGTGCATGAGCATTACATTGACCGATTTTCAATTAATTACGGGTTGCCTAAATATATGATGAGAATATGTCTGACAGATACAACACCATTTCATAGTAGTCCTAGAAGGTTATCATATTATGAAAGAGAAATCGTTTTTAAAACGGTTAGTGAGTTGTTAGCCAATATTGTAATCCGACCAAGCAACTCCCCCTATGCGTCCGCCATCGTCCTAGTGCGAAAAAAGGATGGCAATATACGAATGTGCGTTGATTATCGAGGTTTAAATAAGAAGACTGTGAGGGATAATTTTCCATTGCCTTTGATAGAAGATTGCCTAGAATACCTGGAGAGCAAGACCGTTTTCTCCGTCATAGATTTGAAAAGTGGCTTTTACTATGTAGGCATGGAAGAGGATTCAATTAAATACACAGCATTCGTTACACCCGATGGGCAGTTCGAATATCTGAGAATGCCTTTTGGTCTAAAGAACGGACCAGCTGTATTTCAGAGATTTATATCGAACATACTTAGTGATATGATTAGAGATCGAGAACTTGTAGTATATATGGACGACATTATTCTTGCCACCCGCACCGTAGATCAGCATCTTAAGTTGTTAGCAAAACTGTTAGATCGTTTTATTCAGTACAATTTAGAGCTCAATTTGAAGAAAAGCATTTTCCTACAGAAGAGCATAGATTATTTAGGATATGAAGTCAGTGAAAAGGGAATTTTACCAAATAATACACATTTAAAAGCTATTCAAGAATACCCAGAACCACTTAACAGCAAAGCGTTACACTCGTGCTTAGGCTTATTCTCTTATTTTCGCAAATTTGTTCCGAATTTCTCCCGCATAGCTAAACCGTTAACTGAGTTGCTTAAACAAGGTGGTCCATTTCCGATGAACAAAACCGCTAAAAATGTATTTCTTACATTAAGATCCGCCTTATCCAGTCCGCCCGTATTAGCTATCTTTAACCCTAGTCCCTAAATGCATCCAGTCTCTTATTATTCCCGAAAGGCGACAGCCGCCGAGTCCCGTTATCACAGTTTTGAGCTTGAAACTTTGGCCATAATATATGCCGTGCGCCGAATTCGCGTTTATTTAGAACACAGACCATTTTTGATCGTTACTGATTGTAATTCATTGGTCCAAACCTTGAGTAAAAAATCAATAAATCCCCGCATTGTGCGGTGGTCGTTGGAATTGGAAAACTTTGATTATACCATTGCTCACAGACCCGGTTCAAACATGGGCCATGTAGACGCATTAAGTCGGCAAACCGAGTTGTTAGAGAATATTGTAGAAGGTGATTTTGATCCTTGCGATTTATTAGTGAAGAGAGACCAGAATGCCCCAATTGAACCTTGTGAACCGCATATTACTTTTGAGGAAAGTTGCGTTAAACCGTGTGAGTCTGGTAGAGATTTGACCAAGCTGTGTGCCATTCAAGATGATAACTCATGTGAGTTAGTTAAATCGCCTGAGTTTGAAAGCGATTTTATAGAACCGTGTGTCCCCTCAGAGAAAAATGAGTTTAGTAGAGATTCGATTAGACCGTATGCCGTTTTAGAACAGAGTTGTTCAGAATCGTGTGAGATAAAACCGTGTGAGATAAAACCTTGTGAGATAAAACCGTTTGAGACAAAACCATGTGAGACAGACCCGTGTGAGATAAAACCGTGTGAGATAAAACCGTTTGAGACAAAACCGTGTGAGATAGACCTGTGTGAGAAAAACCCGTGTAAGATAGACCCGTTTGAGAAAAACCCGTGTAAGATAGACCCGTGTAAGATAAACCCGTGTAAAATAGAACCATGTGCTCCTTTAGGGAAGAATTATTTAGGACCGTTTGGGACAAACCCGTGTGTTCATTTAGCGAAGAGTTGTTTCAGACCGTGTGAGCTATGTTTAGAAAGAAGTCGGTTAAAACTGGTTAAAAATAAACCTTGCGTTTCTTTAAATGAAAGTTCTGTTGATCCGAGATTGAGTAACCAAATCGAAAGAAGTGACCAGCTCGATCGAAATGAGTCGGCAAACCTGGTTGGTGTAGTGGGTGCGTCTCCGCAAGATGTTGATTTGTTATTGCAGTCAGAACAAATAAGAGATCCGGATATCCGTAAACTAAGAGAAAATTTAGAAAAAGGCAATGATGTTGGATTTGAGTTAATAGATGGTATAGTGTACAAAACAAATGCTAAGGAAAGACTGTGTTTGTATGCACCGCCTCGCATGCAAGGATAATTAATAAGAAGGTGTCACGAGAAACTAGGTCACTTAGGCGTTGAGAAATGTGTAAACAATTTGAAAGAAAAGTACTGGTTCCCATTAATGAATCCAAAGGTTGAGTCGTTTATAAAAGATTGTCTGCCGTGTATTTTACATAGTGTTCCAAGAACTATACATAATAGAACCTTGCATAGTATTCCGAAAAGTCCGATTCCATTTGATACTATCCATGTTGACCACTTAGGTCCCTTACCGAGTGTTACATCAAAAAGAAAGCACCTTTTGGTAGTGATTGACGCATTTACAAAGTTTGTCAAATTGTATCCCGTAAATTCCACTAGTACCAAAGAAGTAACCGCCGCGTTAGAAAAATATTTTAATTATTATAGCCGACCAAGAAGAGTTATATCCGACAGAGGTACGTGTTTTACGTCGTTTGAGTTTGCTGAGTTTGTAGAAAATCGAAATATTGACCACATTAAAGTAGCGACTCAAGCCAATGGGCAGGTCGAACGTGTGAACCGTGTGTTGACCCCAATGTTGGGAAAGCTGTCAGATCCTTTAGCCCAAGCCGATTGGTATAAATTAGTTAATCGTGTCGAGTTCGCTATTAATAACTCAGTGCAGTGTAGTACCGGTAAAACTCCGTCAATGTTGTTGTTTGGTTGCGATCAGCGAGGCCCCTTAGTAGACGAATTAACCGAGTGTCTTGACGAGAAATTTAGTTCAGAAAACCCCTGTAACCTTGAGGCCACTAGGCAAGAGGCAAGTGCGAAAATTCAATTATCGCAGGAGCGCAATGAAAAGCGGTACGCCTTAAGGCATAGGGCACCATTATCCTATAGAGTCAATGATTTTGTTGCCATTCGCAATGTAGATGTCACTCCCGGGTCGTGCAAAAAGTTCGCTCCTAAATACCGTGGTCCTTATAAGATAAATCGAGTTCTTCCAAATGACCGTTACGAAGTCACTGATATTGACGATTGTCAACTTACTCAATTGCCCTACAAAGGTATCTTAGAATCAGCCCGACTCAAGCCGTGGATGCATGCGTGTGATAAAACTGTGAGTTTCTGTTTGTAAGCAGTATTTATATGTATATTGTATGTTTGTTGAATTGTATGATCGAGGTCGATCAAATGTCAGGATTGGCCGAATGTAAACATTAGGAATATTTTAAAAAACCGATAACCGAATTTGGGCACACTAAAAGGGTATAATACGCTAAGGCGGGGTACGGGCACACTCTCTTGAATATAGTCAATAAGACCGCATGTGCACTTAATTTGAAAATAAATTAAATTAAATTATTAATTACTTTAAAAAGTAGAGAGTTTACAGTAGAACATTTTGAGAAAGAAATGTTAGAAATCAATTTATTAGACAATGCAAAAGAAGAACTTGTATACAACATCGGTGAAAGTGTTGATTTTAGAACTCGATGTAAGTTTGTCAAACTGTTAGAAGAATGCTATATTGGGCAGAACAGACCAGAGAATCCAGATTGTAAATGTGAAATGAAGATAACTCTTGAAAATACGAAACCCTTTAGTTGTTCACCTAGAAGGTTATCATATACGGAAAAAGAGAAATTACAGATATTAATAGATGATTATTTACAAGAAGGGACCAAGTAATTCAGCATATGCATCGCCGATAGTTTTGGTCAAAAAGAAAACAGGAGATTTGCGTCTATATATAGTCATATATCCAACTCCAATACCCAATAACATATAAATATTTCGCCCCCTAAAATTCATAACGTTAAAGTAAACATCCGTTTTTATAAACAATTGTCCCCCCAAAACCAAAGCGTATGAACGCTAATCCATAAAATTAACATAAACAATTAAACACTTGAAATAATAATTGTCCCCCTAACAACCAAAAGCGTGAGAACGCTAACTCAGCAATTAAAATCGGACCAATCAAATCATCGAAATATCAATCACGCCACCAAAGGGCTCCCAAATTTAGCTTATAAATATAACCATAAGACATTTTTGTAACCAGTTCTAAGTTTTCATTCAAATAATAAAGTACGTTGCTTTTAACTCACAAAACATATCTTTTTTTTTCCTTATTGGGAAAATTGGATATTTAATTGGCGCAGTCGGTAGGATTGGAAAAAAGTTATTCCATCCGTGTTACATATAGAATTGTTATCCGTGTGTTACATAGAATTGGTGAATAATTACTGTAGTGAACTGTTATTCTATCCGTGCGACGCGTAGAATTGTTATCCGTGCGTTACATAGAATTAGTGAAAATTCAATATAAAATAAGTGCTCAAAAGTCTACAACAGTGAAAAATATTTTCTGCCAACTGTGCGCGGAAATATCAACTGTGTGTTGCAACCAAAAAAAAAAAAAATATTTACGCCAACTGTGCGCGATAATATTAACTGTGTGTTACAACCATTAAATACAATTGAGGAACAAAAACGCCAACTTGTGTGCGAACAAAAAACCAAAATCCAAAATAAAACATAACCAAAACCCAGAAAATTAACAAAACAAAACACCACAAAAAACCCAGAAGATCAACAAAACAAAACATCACTAAAACCCAGAAAAAAAAACCAAAACAAAACATCACTAAAACCCAGAAAATCAAAAAAAAATAAAACACCACTAAAACAAAAAAAAAGAAGAAATAAAATGGCTGTAGAACTCACCGAAGCCCACCTCAATCAAGCACTGTCTTCGTTAAGACAGGTGGCAAATTATGATGGAGCTCCAGAGAATCTGACGTCATTCATAAGGAGGATAGATTTTATTATGCACCTATATCAAACCCATGATATAAGGCAACATAACATATTGTTCAGTGCAATCGCAATGCAGCTCACTGGAGAAGCACAACGGCTCTCACAAATTGGACAAGCCAACACCTGGCCGGAACTAAGGACACTCCTCATCAATGAATTAAAGACGCAGACCCCCTGTGAGGAACTTCTTCGACGCCTCTACAACACCAACTATGCAGGAAATCTTCGTAAGTTTGTAACAGTTTGTCACAAACAAATTAAGTCTAGAAAGCGATGCAAATAACACCGCTCTTTATACAAATGCGTTAAATAACACTATAAAAGACGTAAGAAACAAAAAATTACCCGATAGATTATTTATGACGTTAGCTAGATACGATATAACCACAGTCAGCAAATTGAAGCAAGTAGCTCAAAGAGAAGGGTTATACGAGAATAGTATAACAGAAATAAGAAAATCAAATCAAAGCCAAAATCAGAATCAAAAAGGTGGAAAATCTTTTGTACCGAATAGTACAACTCCGTCTCAAACAAAACAATCAGATACAACACAAAACCAAAAACTTTTCCAAGAATTTCAACAAAAATTAAATATTGACAGGGCTCAAAATCCAATGAATAGTCAACAGCAAAACAACTATTCAAAGAATAATGTAGCAAACCAGCCTACAAAAAGGCAAAGAGAAAGTAATAGTGGAATTAGCAAAATGGACACATCCGAAAATTTTCATCAGAATGCCTCGGATCAATCGAAAGATGAGATAGAGACAAGTCCTTCATCAGAATAATGATGAACAATAAACCCTTGAGATGTGTAGTCGACTCAGGCTCTTCAATTAATGTAATGTCCGAAAACTTTTTTAATTTCAAAACCTATTTAGGAGATTCCAAAATTCACATGATTGAAGGAGCAGTAGAACTAAAAGAAATTATTTTCCTTGCACCCAGCAAACTTTGTCCGACAGAACAAAAATTTTATTTCCATAAATTTTCAAATAAATACGACATGTTGATAGGCAGAACTTTCCTAAAAGCCTGCAAAGCACAAATAAATTATGAAGAAGAATACGCAAAATTAGGAAACTATAGATTTTATTTTAGAGATGTTGAAGAAATAGAAGAAGAACAAAACATAGAAGTTTTGGACCCACCCACAGAAAGGGACCCGGAAACAAATTTTGCGATTGAAAACGAAATAATAGAAAGCAATGAGTATAGACTCGACCATTTAAACAACGAAGAAACTCAAAAACTAAAAAAAGTCTTGTACGAATTCAGTGACATTCAGTACCGCGAAGGTTTCACGAGTACAATAAAGCACTCTATTCATACAAAACATGAGGACCCAATCTATAAACGACCATACAAATATCCCCAAACATTTGATATGGAAGTCAACAAACAAATAAATGAAATGATTGAACAGGGTATCATTTGAAAATCGAATTCCCCCTAATGTTCACCCATTTGGATCGTTCCAAAAAAAGGAGATGCTTCCAAGAAACAAAAATTCAGATTAGTCATTGACTATCAAAATCTAAATGAAGTCACAATAGATGACAAATTTCCAATTCCAGTCATGGACGAAATTCTCGACAGACTGGGAAAATGCCAATACTTTACCACCATTGATTTAGCTAAGGGATTTTATCAAATTCTAATGGATCCTGAATCTATTGCAAAAACAGCTTTCTCAACTAAACACGGCCATTACGAATACACACGTATGCCATTTAGTATTAAAAATGCCCCGGACACATTCCAAAGATGCATGAATAATCTTTTGGAAGACCTTATTTATAAGGATTGCCTTGTTTATCTGGATGACATCATTGTGTACTCCACTTCATTGGAGGAACACATACTATCACTCAGAAAGGTATTTAACAAACTAAGAGAAGCTAATCTTAAACTCCAACTCGACAAATGCGAATTTATGAAAAAGAAAACAGCATTCCTTGGTCATATAATAACAACAGAAGGTATAAAACCTAACCCAGATAAAGTCAAAGCAATTCAAAAATTTCCCATATTCCAACAAGCTTTTATCGAAATAATACAACCAAACGCAAATACAAAAACCTCGAAATCTAGCATTAAGTTAGATGACCTTCAAACGTTTGCACAATTTAAAGAAATAATCCTAAAACAACATAAAGAATTTTTACATCCAGGAATTGAAAAAACGATTAATTTGTTTAAAGAAAAATATTATTTTCCCGATTTTCAAAACCTAATTCAAAACATTATTAATGAATGCTCAGTATGCAATATCGCAAAGACAGAAAATAGAAATACAAAACTAACTTTTGAAATAACACCAGAACTTTTTAATATCAGAGAAAAATACGTCATGGACTTTTTACATGATCGACAATTTACAATTCCTTTCATGCATTGACATTTACTCGAATTTTGCAACACTTGTAGAAGTAAAGTCTAGAGATTGGTTAGAAGCCAAGAGAGCAATTATGAAAGTATTCACTGAAATGGGCAAACCAATAGAAATAAAATCAGACAAAGATTCAGCATTTCTGTGTATAGCACTAAAAAATTGGCTACAAGAAGAAAATGTAAAGTTAGAAATCACATCAAGTAAAAACGGCATCTCAGACCTAGAACGATTCCATAAAACAGTAAATGAAAAACTCAGAATTATAAATAGTGAAAATGACATCGAAGATAAATTACTTAAATTTGAAAAAATTCTCTACGTATACAACCATAAGACGAGACATAAAACAACTAACCGAACACCAGCGGACATTTTTATCTATGCAGGATCACCCGACTATAATACCCAAACAAAAAAAATACATCAAATAAACAATTTAAATGAAGATAGACACGACTTCGAAATCGACACTAGATTTAACCGAGCACCATTAGTAAAGTCAAAAACGACAAATCCATTCAAAAAGACAGGAGAAATAAATCAGTTAGACGAGAAACATTTTGAAGAAAGAAATAGAGGACAAAAAGTTACGCACTACAAATCAAAATTCAAGAAGAAAAAGAAAGTTAATAAAAGCAAATACGACAATTAATTAATTACAGGTCAACAACTCAAGATGACTTTTTTATGCATCATGCTATTCTTAACATTAAAATCAACATGCAGTCAATCCATTGACATAAACCCAGTAAAAGCACCAAACGGTTACTTAATATTTAAAACAGGAACCATGGACTCACCGACAAACTTTGAATATCATTATTTAAAAGTGAATTTAACTCTAATAGACATTACATATAATAATTTAATGCAACAAGCACAAGAATTTAAAAACCTAATCCATATTCAATACTTAACAGAAAAACTAAGTAGGGAAATTAATGGAATACACATTGTAAAACGTAATAAACGAGGACTAATTAACGGAATTGGTTCAATATACAAATATCTTTTTGGTACTCTTGATCAGGAAGATAAAGATGAATTAGAAGAAAAAATAAATAATCTTGAAAGCAATAGCGTACAAGCAAACGAACTAAATTACGTAATAGACACTGTTAATAAAGGTTTAGAAGTAATAAACAACTTCAGGGAAGAAAAAGAAAAATCAGTAAGATTAGAAGTTCTAATCTTTAATTTTGAGCATTTCACAGAATACATTGAAGACATAGAAATGGGCATGCAGCTCACTAGAATAGGAATTTTCAACCCAAAACTTCTAAAACATAATCACTTAAGTCATGTTAATTCGGAAAAACTATTGAATACAAAAACTTCCACCTGGTTTAAACCAAGTTCAAACGAGATATTTATCATTTCAAACACGTTAAAGTACGTTGCTTTTAACTCACAAAACATATCTTTTTTTTCCTTATTGGGAAAATTGGATATTTAATTATATAGACTTTAGAAAATTGAACAAAAGTATGGCTAAAGATAACTATCCATTACCATTAATAGACGATCTCCTAGATCGTTTAGCACAAAAGAAAGTATTCACAAAATTGGATTTAAAAATGGATATTTTTATGTGTTCATGGACAAGGAGTCGTTAAATTTACATCGTTTGTAACACCATTAGGCCAGTATGAATTTCTTAGGATGCCAATGGGATTAAAAAATGCACCGCATGTGTTTCAACGGTTTGTAAACAGCATTTTTGATGACATGATTAGGGAAAACAAAATTATTTTATATATGGATGATATAATGATTGCCAGCCATTTAAAAAAGAAATTGATGAAAGCACCTGAATTGGCTATCTATAATCCTAACGATGAAACTGAATTACACTGTGATGCCAGTGCTTTAGGGTTTGGAGCAGTTCTGCTTTAAAGAAAAGAGGAAAGGCGGCTACACCCAATTTCTTATTTTTCCAAACGCACTACAGTGACTGAGGCGAAATACCACAGTTTGAGCTAGAAACACTAGCAATAATATATGCATTACGCAGGTTTAGAATTTATTTCCAAGGAAAACGTTTTAGAATACTAACGGATTATAATTCGTTGACTTTGACTTTAAATAAAGTAGAGCTTAATCCAAGAATTGCTAGATGGGCGTTAGAATTACAGGAATACTGTTACGAGCTAGTGCATAGATCTGGCAAACAAATGCAACATGTAGATGCGTTGAGTAGGTGCACAAACATTATGATCACAGAAGCTAATAGTTTTGAAACAAATTTAGTTATTTGCCAATCAAAAGATGAAAAGATTCAGAGTATAAAAAAATATTTAGAAGAAACGGAACACAAACTGTACGAAATGCGGAATGGTATATTATATAGGAAAACAAATGATAGAAGGGTTGTATTTTATGTACCGGAAGATATGGAAGAGCATGTATTATATAAATATCATGATGAATTATAGCATATTGGCAGGGACAAAATGATAGAAGCAATAGGAAGAGGATACTGGTTTCCAAATATAAAGGAGAAGACAATAAAACATACAAGAAATTGTTTGAAATGTATAGCGTATTCACCGAAAACAGGAAAAGGAGATGGTCTTTTGCATAGTATACCGAAAGGAAATAAGCCCTTTGATACAGTTCACATTAATCATTATGGACCGGTAGATTCAGGAAGATCAAAGAAGCATATTTTAGTTGTTTTAGATGCGTTTACGAAATTTGTTAGATTATACACCACGAAAACTACAAACACTAAAGAGGTCATTAAAGCATTAGGAGATTATTTTCGATCATATAGTAGACCGAAATGTATAATATCGGATCGAGGTAGTTGTTTTACATCTGGAGAATTTGAAAATTTCATGAAAGACGCGAATATAAAACATATAAAAATAGCTACGGGATCGCCACAAGCAAATGGACAAGTGGAAAGGATTAATAGAAGTCTAGGACCTATGATTGCAAAACTCACTGAACCTGAGAATGGTTTGTATTGGGATGTGGTCATTGAAAAAGTCGAATTTTCGTTAAACAATACACAACATGGTAGCATCAAAAAATTGCCTGCTGAGATGCTTTTTGGTTTAGCACAAAAAGGAGAGGTTAGTGATGATTTGAAAGAAAAGTTAGACAAAGTGACAAAATTAGACGAAGTCAGTGACAGAAATATAGAAAATATTAGAAAACAGGCAGAATTAAATCAACGGTTAGCTCAGGCCGATAATGAAAAATACTATAACAATAAAAAGAAAGTTACACCAGAATATAAAGAGGGTGATTATATAATGGTTAAAAATTTTGATAGTACCGCAGGAATAACGAGGAAGTTAATACCGAAAAATAAAGGGCCGTATATAATAGCAAAGTTTAAAAAATGACAGGTTTTTAATAAAAGATGTGAATGGATTTCAGTTATTGCGCAATCCATATCAAGGCGTCTGGAGTGCTCAGAATATTAGACATTGGATAAAAAAGTAAAAATGGTGGAAATTGTTAGCAAACTATATATATATACATCGGTACTATGTTTAAGAATATAATTAAATTGTAAATATTTCACTATAGAATAAGAAAATAATCAAATTGTAAATTTATGTTAACGTTACATGACAAAGTTCGTCAGAATAATAAAGTAAAGCAGAGTTTGAGGACAATCTTAAAGTCAGGACGGCCGAGTTGTAGTATTGCAACCACTGTTTAAGCACCGTTATAACTATTGATATTGATTCCTCACTCTCTGATTTCATAAAGCGTCTCTCGCTCTGCCTTGCAAGCGAAGATGCTCTCTTTATTTGTTGAATATCTAACTCTCTAACTACTCTGTCTGCGAGCACAGAGGCAGTTCGTAAGCATAATCCAAAGCGATCAGATCAAATAAATAAAGCAACGAACAATTAATAAGTGACAAACCCCTATTGTTTGTACTACCATAGTTGCTATTTGAAGTTTCAATCGAGGAAATTACACCCGGGGCCAATTTGAAAGCTTTCCAAAAATCCGTTCCTAATACTACCCTATGCTTAATCGAAGGGATTATAAAGAAATTAAAATCCTTTATATGTTCCCTATATTTTACATTCAGTTTTATGGATCCAATAACTTTTTGAGGCTGTCCATCAGCCGTTTTTACTGAAGAA
Organism: Drosophila willistoni; assembly: GCF_018902025.1. Classification (NCBI taxonomy): domain Eukaryota; kingdom Metazoa; phylum Arthropoda; class Insecta; order Diptera; family Drosophilidae; genus Drosophila; species Drosophila willistoni. Next base: position 133,816 of record NW_025814267.1, read on the forward strand.
TTAATTTTGCGAAATTTTGAATTGTTCGACCAGTCTAATTTAGCCAGGTCTGGTCCAATGCAACTAATATTTGCCCCTGTGTCTAATAAGCCTAATTCTAAAAATTGTAAAAATGAAATTGCAGCATAAAATCGGCCATCTACGACTTCATTAATTACTGAACAAATTAACCTTCTTTTGGTATTCCGTACCGCTTTCCAAAAGTTACGCATACGCAAGTTTGGTACTCTCTTGCGACATTACATCGGAAAATGGGGCTATTGTATATTCTTTTAAACGTATGTGATATGGTTTTATTAGATGTAACTTAATATTCTTTCTATTTTTTTGTAAATCTGAAATCTTTTCTTGCTTTTCTTTTTCAATGAAATTAGGATTTAATCTTTTTTGAGCAACAGTTACTAAGACTCCGTCCGCTTGTTGCCATACGGTGGTCCCTTCCGATAGTTTTCCGTCCGATTTGAACATTTTATGCACTGCGGCTTGTATACTCCTTTTGTTCCGCAGCCGTAACAAAAGATAATCCGATCTTCTAGGCACATGTCCCAGCGGTGTCGTTCTACGTCACAATACCAACAAACTAAAGAATTCGCCATTCGCTGAACTGCATCTAACTCTTTCACCGACAACTCGTCTTCTGAATGTTCTGCGGTCTCTAGTACTGCAGCTACGGACTTGTAAAAAGGTTTAAAAAAATTTACACTCTTGATCGGGCGCTTGATTAGTGTCTCTCCTAATAAATTTTCTCTTTTTTGAACTAGCTGTCGTAGATGTGACACCGAAACAACTAATATATATAAAAATGCCGATGAACAATAAACCACTGTGTTTAATATCTCATAAGAACTCCACTTTATTTTTGCTTCAACGTCTTGATCGTTCGTTTGCTTGCTTATTACTAAATTTTCAATTCTTACTTAACTACGTAGGTCATACAGGTTTATAAAGAGTGACAGAGACAGAGCATACTAGACTGGCGCCAGTATATTCTAGAAAACTTAAGAGAAAATACAAAAACAAAAGCATTGTGAGATGTGCAAGATCATTCATGGGTCTTTGCTTTGCTGCGTATAGCAATGTAAGTTAAATGACAATTGGTTCCTCAACATCCCGCCCCCCCCCCCCCCCTGAAACTCCGTTTCTGAACCCGGTAGGGCTGCAATCTTCGTGATAGGGCGAGTGACTTCTCCTGATTTGGTGAGAACATGAACCGCTCTGACGAGGCCTTCATCTCCTGTGAACACCTGAGTTACCCGTCCTAAGAGCCATGCCGATGGAGGCGCGTTGGTAACTTGGTGGTCCATTTCGAGCGCTGTTGTAGCGATGTCAAGTATTCTTGATGCCAACGTTTGCAAAATCCTTGAAGCATTGCTTGAGCATGCTGCCAGTAGCTCAATCGATTGGTCGGAATCTGCAAATACCTGTCTTCAGGAACTGCTGTATATGTTCTGCCAATTAAGAAATTTGCCGGTGACAGGTAGGCAATTTCAGTATCCGATGCTGTGCACAATGGTCGCGAATTAACGACAGATTCTATTTGCGAGAGCAGTGTGTGCATCTGCTCAAAGGTGAGGACGTTGGTTCCTATTACACGTCGCAAATAAAGCTTAACCGAGCGTACTGCCGACACCCACTTACCACCCCAGTGTGGTGAATATGGAGGAATAAAATTCCATTTGATACCTTGATCCGCAAGCGCTTTCGAAACGACGTCATTGTGCTCGCGTGAAGCGAGAAGCTGTACCATTTCATCTAGTGCACGTTTTGCGCCAACAAAGTTACGCCCGTTATCGCTATACATTTGGGAGCATTTCCCACGACGAGCCATAAAACGTTTTAATGCCGCCAAGAATGTGTCGGTGCTGAGATCAGTGGCCAGCTACATATGAAGAGCTGAAGTAACCATACATACAAACAGGCAAATGTAGCCCTTTTCCTTCCTGGGGTTTCGTCGCTTGTGAACCTTCAGCAAGATAGGTCCAGCATAATCTCATCCAGTATGCTCAAATGGAAAGGCTTCTCGCACTCGAACAGCTGGTAAATTGGCCATAAACATGAGTTTGTGATGGCGCTGTCTAAAACAGTTTAAACACTCATGTGTGATACGTCGAATAAGATTTCGTGCGCCAATGATCCAATATTTCTGGCGAATTATTACAAACATTGCTGAAACTCCTGGATGAAGATTGACTTTATGCTCATGTTTCAGCAGCAATTCCACAAGGCGATGTTGTTTCGGCAAAACTACTGGATGCTTGGCATCTGCAGGCAATTGCGACCTTTCCAAACGTCCACCCACACGTATAATTCCATCTTCGTCAACGAAGGGAGATGGTTTGCTTAAAATTGATCGTCGCTCCAAAAATTGCTTCCTCAAATGGGGAATTCTCAATATCCTTGGAAATGGTTGTCAAGATTTTGATTTTGAACTCAAGTTCTGCTGCTGGCTTGAGAATTGAGCAGCAAGTTGGTAGTCTATTCATTGTCTCTGAGTATAGTGTACAGTCGTGCAGCCAAGATGGTCCCCTCCACAATAGATCAAAGTAATTAAATCACTCGCGATGCACAATCCGCAGGATTCTCTTTACTGCTGACATGTCTCCAAGCGCTACGTGGTATGGTCTCTAGTATTTCTGCCGTTCGGTTTGCAACAAATGTTTTAAGTTTACAGGGTTGATGCGAAAGCCATGACAAAACGATTGTAGAATCAGTCCATGCGTGTATCTTACCATCCTTCTGGCGCAGACCAGACTTTACTGCTTGGAATAAACGAGCTAATAGTAGAGCTCCGCAAAGTTCCAATCGTGGCAACGACTTCTGCTTTAATGGTGAAACTCTTGTTTTAGCTGCAATGAGTGCCATTCCGCTGCTTCCATCTAGGTGTGTCACACGGTTGTAAATGACAGCAGAGTAAGCCTTTAACGAAGCATCTGAAAATCCATGCAGTTCGATGTCATCGCGTTGATTGTCTATCTTCAGGTTCCTTAACGTGAAAATGTTCTTTCTGAATGTTTGCCATAAGTGCGCTTGCTTCGTTGGCAGTTCCGAGTCCCACTCCAGATTAAGCAGCCATAATTCTTGGAGCAGAATTTTAAACTTGATCACCACTGGCGCCAAAATGCCGAGTGGGTCAAAGATGCGTGCCGTGTCAGACAGCACTTGTTGCTTCGTATATATATGCTAGGACGTCTTCTCCAGGACGCCAATGCAGCCCAAGCACCTTTGCTGCCATCTTTGAGAAATCGATTTCATTTCCCTCGTTGCTGGCAATTCGTTTATTATTCGAGACCCATTTGCTTAGCTCCAATTGTGCCCGTGACATAAGGAGTATCAGCTCTTCCTTAATGTCGAGCAGTTCTTGTTCGTTCATGGCTCCTGTCAGTACGTCATCGACGTAGAAATCATCCAAAAGTATCCTAGCCGCCCTTGGAAACTCGTATTCGTGATCAATTCCCAGTTGTTCCAGCACTCTAACTGCCAGAAACGGTGCACATGCCGTGCCATAGGTGACTGTGGTCAACTTGTAATGCTTCAATGGTTCCTCAGGGTCTTCTCTATAAAGGATTCGTTGAAAATTCTGATGTTCAGGGGCCAGTAAAATCTGTCTGAAGACAAACGTTGAAGAGGTTGCGTTGTATACATGGGCCAATGTGAAGTGCGTCGTTAAGAGATCGTCCATCCCGATCTTGAAATGATCCATCAAACACCACCCGCAGCTTGGCACCTATGATTGGATGGTGTGGCAAATAGAATGATTTCTTACATACGATTGTGGCTTCGTCTGCAGCTACTTCCTTCATGTGACCCAGCTGGATATACTCTCTCATAAACTGAGTATATTTTAATTTCAAGCTGGCATCCTTCATTAGACGACGCTCGACTGCGAGAAAGCGCGATCTCGCTCCTTGAAATGTATCCGCAAATTGCGGGTTTTGTTCCTTGAAGGGCAAATCGACTATGTATCTTCCATTCGGGTTGCGGTTGTGGGTGCACCGGAAGTGCGTTTCGACCTTTTCATCCTCTTCGTTTACAGTTGTATGTGATGGAACTTCCTCTAGTTCCCAAAATCTTTGCAGTAGTCCATGCAGTCCAGCAATGACGTAGATAATGTTTGCAATCTTGAAGTGTACACCGATGTCATTACCCTTCAAAATATGGTGTTAACCGCAATAGGATGCCCTTGACCATCGCATAACTTCTCTCCGGTGAGAACTAACCAAATGCAATCATTGCCCAGCAAAATGTCGATTGAAGCGTTAGTTCTGAAGTCAGGGTCAGCCATTTGGTATCCATTAAATACTAGACATCTGCATGAATGTCAAAAAAGTGACATTCGGATATACTACTCTCAAATTGAGTTGAGTGAATATGAGTGCAAAACGGAATAAGTATGAGTGAGTGGATAGGCTTGCTTTATACTCGGCCGTACAATGTTAAAACAGAGAGTATAAGTGAGTATAAGTAAGTATGTTTCGAATGTATCCGAATGACAGGTGCCGACACAGCATTTTTGTTGTTTTTTTGTTGTGCGTACAGAATCTGTACTTCAAAACCCCTAAAAACGAAAGCAAATACATAGATAGATTACATTAATTAAATTTCTTGCGTTTGAAACTTTCTTGAGAAAAATTGCCACACTTCGCTTCGACCCCTCTTTTCTATTAAGCTATACAATCCAGAATGCAGATTCTCCTTTATTTCCTGTGCAAGGATCTCTCTTGTGCTCGCCCTCTTTTAACAACCTGTATATTTTAATTGAACTAAATTAAATCTGAAAGAAATTACGCTTTAAATTACATACTTTCTCACTTTGGGTATTTTTTCCTCCTTCCATTTTTGCGTCTGCTGTGTTTCAACGATGCAAAGAAAATAAATACACAAAATATGTACCCTGATACTTGGATAACTCTAATGTTTTTAGATGTGTCAAATTTGACACTCCGTCTTACTGAGTACTCAGTCAGTACTCAGTGTCATTCAATTTGCTTTGTATGAGTACTAAAATTTACTAATACTCATACACACTCACTTATTGTACGTCTGTCACTCACTCTATTCAATTCTATCCGAGTATACTCTATTTTACTTATTAAGTGAATGAAGTCATGCAGCTGTCTATTAAATACCGACAGTGATGAAGCATCAATGTTTTCACGTGCCAATGGTGAGGTGATCTTTCCTAAAATGTAAGCTTTAATATCGATGAAATGACTCGACACACTAGACATCATCTGGAGAGAACAGAAACCTCTGGTTATTCCCGCCTTGACGTCTGAGATGCCCGATTTGGCAACTCGAAATGGCGAAGGTGCAAGCCCCAACGTCTGTACGCACCGTTCCGAAATAAATGACAAGACTGAGGCGCTATCCAATAAAATACGGCACGTCAGCAAGGCTCCTTGAGAATTTCGGACGTGTACCAATGCAGTAGGTAGAGTGCTTCTTGGTGCTGCTCTGCGCTATTATGCTGTGTAGAATGGCCTTCAGAATGCAGCATAGAATGATGGCGGCGCTTGCAATACTTGCAAGAAGACTTCGAGCCACAAGCGCTTACTCCATGTCCAGTTCTCAAACAATTAAAACACATATGTTTCTCCTTCGCAAAGGTGTAACGTTGCTTGACAGTCAAGCTCTGGAATTGAGGACAAGCCGACAGTATGTGCTCAGTACCATGACATTTCATACAATTACCTGTAATGGCAAGCATGGTGCGTGCTTGACTTTTTCCTTTTTCATCCCTCGGTTTGCTCGCTACATGGTCGACAACTTGACTGAGCTCAAGGCGATCGCATCGTGAGTCCAAAAACTTGAGCAACTCTTTAATGGTAGGATTTTCAATATCCTGGCTTTTGTCGATCCATTCACGTCGGGTAGCCTCATCAACCTTGTTGATGAGCAAGTATATGAGCCAACAGTCACGGCCCGTTTGTCCAGAAGCGTCTAAAGCCCGAATAACATCACTGGCTCCGCATGTCAGAGCGCGTAGCGATGATGAGTTTTGCCCAACAGCTTTTGGCAAGGCGGTGAATGTGTCTATCAGTAAATTCACCAAGTAACGGGGCTTTTTATATCGATCACTCAATGATTTCCATGCAGTGTCGTAATTTGCATCCACTACGGGCAAATGCTGGATGAGTATCGCTGCTTCTCCTATGACGCATTACTTCAGGTGATGAAACTTTTAGATATTCGTCAAAGTTGTCTTTCCGTGAATGGTACTCTCAAACAGGTCTTTAAAGGCATGCCATTCCTTGTCATCTCCACCGAAGGGCTTGATGTTGATTTTCGGTAACTCACAATCTCTTGTTGCCGATTGCTGTGCCGAGAGCAATCTCTCAACCAATAGTTGCTGCTTCTCCATTTGCCGTTGCTGGTGTTCCATTTGACGTTGCTGGTGTTCCATTTGACTCTGCATCTGGAGTTCCATTTTACGCTGCATCTGGAGTTGTAGTTGTTGCTGTTGATTTTGCATTTGTTGCAGAATTCCTTGGAAGATTTTCTCTTTCATATTTTTCCTCGTATATCTCGTAGTCTTCGGTAGGGTCACATAACCCTCTAGTTTGTCGTATTTGGCGAATTCGTCGCCAGACTTCGTGAACTCGTTCCACGTATTCGACAAAGTTTCCAATTTGGTGTCAATTGTGAAGACGTCGGCATCCTGTGCAGGATTCTCTGCATATCCATATATGCGGGTAATGGTTGTCTTCAATCTTCCTTTGGCCTTTATGAATGTTTTCATTTCCTCCACGATGAAATACCAAGAAATCTCAACTGCTTGTGTGGACCAAAAATTTAAGACGCGTGTTTCTCTTAGAGATGTGTTCCCTCACGATCTCGTCGATTATATCGCCTACCGATAGGCGATTGGCGCCACCGTTTGCCCGCGCTTTTTCCGATAAGCACGCGATTGTCTATTCGATAGTAGGCCAGAACGATCGACTACTAACTTTGAGGTTAACAATTTATTGCAACCACATTGCAACAAATTATTAAGCAATGAGTAACAAACAAATAATGCCCAACGATCCGGCTCGAAGGACCAAATTATGATGAACAATAAACCACTGTGTTTAATATCTCATAAGAACTTAACTTTATTTTTACTTCAATGTTACTGAAGTGTGTCTGCCCCTGCTAGAACACGTCTTGATCGTTCGTTTGCTTGCTTATTACTAAATTTTCAATTCTTACTTAACTACGTAGGTCATATAGGTTTATAAAGAGTGACAGAGACAGAGACAGAGCATTGTGAGATGTGCAAGATCATTCATGGGTCTTTGCTTTGCTGCGTATAGCAATGTAAGTTAAATGACAATTGGTTCCTCAACAAATGCTTCACGCACTTCCGGTATGAGGTTACGCTGCAGATGCAGCACAATCTTAGGTGTCTGTCAGTCTCTTCGCTTAGGTGGTCTTCCTTGTCGTTTCGCTGTCGTAGAGTTTCTACCTCTTCTGATGAGTTCATCACCGTATTTTGCGGATTAGTGTCATCAGGTATTGCTGACTGTTCTGGACCAGATAAAAGGTGTGCTTGCGCCTGCTGTCGTGTATTATGAACTTTAGCAAGTGCTCCTTGTTTTTGACTGGTTGATAACTCAGTTCTAACTTGTACATCTCTAAGGTGGCATATTTGCTTAGTAACGGGAAATTGAAATTTACATAGGTACACTCATAAATTGGTAGTCTCTTTATTTCAAGCGGTTGGGTTGGGGTCTCTTGCCTCAAAATCCCATAGTTTCATTCTCTAAAAAAATCATCTTCCTTTCTTTTTTTGAGTTGCACCTACATAAATGAATTAAAAAAAAGGGATTTGTTACCTGTCGTAATATAGTCTATTGCTATGCCAATTATGAAAGTCCTGACCACTCACAATTAAGCTGCTATGGGCTATACTACAAGAAATAACAAAACTGGACTTGTATACATACTCTCTACGATAATACTACCGGTTGCATTATCCCTGGATGATGTTTCAGCCTTGTGTCACAATCATAATTCCAGGTGATACGCATCCTATATCAAAGAGATACAGAGTCTAGACTACACCTCGCCTTCGTTTACTCAACACTTTTCAAACCAGAGTCTAGCTCTCAGTCACTTGCCAAAATTGTTGATAGTATAGAATAAAATTATTTAAATTGTTGATAGTATAGAATAAAGATTAGAATGCGCAAAGAAATTAAAAGAAGAAAAGTGGTCAATCAACCAAATAAATTATCTACCTCAAAAAAAAACTTAACGAGATAATTATCTATTAAGAATATGCCCCTCAGTTGGGCGCCAAAAATTACTGTAACTGCCCCACGGTTGGGCGCCAAAAATTACTGTAACTACCCCACGTTGTGCGCCAAAAATTACTGTAACTGCCCCACGTTGGGCTCCAAAAATTACTGTAACGTACGTACAAAGCCTCAATGCTGTTGACGGGCAACTAAATATCCATAAATACGAAACCACAAAGGCTTACCAACCATTGCAATCGGCAACTATACGTTAATGTGTGAGGCCTATCTTGGTGTTAACACGATTCATCTGCGGGACTCTTAATGCGGCTAGCATGACAATCGGCTGGGGCTGTTCTTTGATGAATGTGTTTCACCCACTCACACGTCAGCAACTTTATTTAAAGTCCCTGTGCTGAAACTCGAAATAGAATAGAGAGAAAAGAATAGAAGAAAATAGTCCTAGTGTTGACTGCATAGGTGTTTTTACAGCCACGCTCTCTACCCACCCTACCATGATTTTCCTTTCAGCGCTAGTGGAAAATCCAAAACAAACGTCCTTATTCACATTAGATTGCCAAAAAGAAAATTCAGAAAATCACCTCATTATAAATATCATTATTATTCACTTAAATTAAATTTTCCACAATCATTCATTTCTTTAAATCTAATATTTCATTCAGTAGTATCTCTGAGAACAAAGTTAACTCAAAAAAAAATACAAAACGATTCTATCATATATAAGAAATTTACAATTTCATAAATGATCAACATATTAATTTGTACTTTCTAAAAAAAATATATAGCTCGAAACTTTACCGCATAACGATTCATATTCATATATAAGAAAATTTACAATTTCATAAATGATCAACATATTAATTTGTACTTTCTAAAAAAATATATAGCTCGAAACTTTACCGCATAACGATTCATATTCAAATATTCACTCGGCATAATTTTATGAACATTTCTTTCAAACTTTGACCCACTGTGCAAAAGCAAAACGTCACGCCATAGACGTCGTCACATATGCAAAACGTCTTCAAACAAAAAAAATTATGCATATCTATTCACTCTCCTAGTTTTTGATTCTTTTCACTTTTTCAGTTCACTCTTATTTCTTTTCTTTACGCATGATTTTATTTGAAACAACATTAGAAGTATATAAAATATATAGTGGGGGCAAACGGAGTAGAGGTAAGCAACGACAATTGTTTTCGCTCCTGTCTTTGCATTGAATACACTTGCTTAATCTCTCCGACTTCGCTTAATATACAAATTTGGTAACAAAAAAAATTTAGTAGAAAAACTCACCCTTGTAGCGTCCGACGAAGGCCTTCGAGGAATTGCTGTAGAGGCTATAGATTTAATTTTAAATGGTTATGTTCACATTTTTTTAGTTTTTGATTTTTGTTACCAAGTCTTGTAAAGCAATTGCTCATGCTTGCTTTTAGTTTAATTTTTTTTTCTTTTCCTATAGTTTCTGCCGTTAGTTTTATTTTTAAATTTTAAGGCGTTAGTTTGTATTTCAGTAAGTGGTGGGTAATTGTGTCGATAAAAATAATCAGCTGAGCTCAGAAGTTCGATAGTTTTACTAGTGGAACCCTAGCGTAGTAGCATCATGCGCGATCGCATGCATTGGTCACACTCTTTTCTGACGAACTTCCGCCCTGGCTAGACGCATAAACCACGCTGCTCCTCCAGAAAATATATATAAATTTAAATCTGAAATTTTCTTGGCCATCAAGCCAAATTATTAATTAAATATTAATCTGGAGCATATAGGACAACAATTATTGTGGAGTTTTGTGAATCTTATTATCGTAAGTTAATTTTTGTGGATGTTTGAATCTTTGGAGGTTTCTAATAAGTTCTTTTGAAAACTTAGCCACAATCGAATTGAATGCTGAAAGCCTAAGCAAGGAATTTTATATTTGAGTTCCGAGAATTTTCCAGGGATAATTTTTGAGTCACCGTGGGCTCAAAAGCTGCACACCGTGAAGGGCACAGAGACATTTCGACAAAGTCGACCAGCTTGGAATAGCCGCCCGAATCGGATACGGGCAGAGAAAGTTTCTTCGTTGCGGATTGAGAGTCGCTTAGACCGAATTTGTACCATAGGAATGCCAGACGCTTGATTTAACCTAATAATTTATTCCTAAGCATCATCCAGCGGACGACGAAGGCCTTCGACGGACCGGACGGATGGGTAAGTCCTAAGTTCTTGACATAAATCATGTTCGATCTGGTATTTCCTTGTTTGTATCCAAAAAGAAAGCGAGTTCAGTGTCAAATAATCAGCAAATAAGAAAATCTCTCTCAAGTACAGTAGGGCTAAGCAGAGAGGATCAAAGAAAAGGAAATTGTCAATCAGTGTTGAGAAATTAAAACGATATTAAGAATCGCCCTTGACTGTGTGAGCGAGCCTACAGTTATTTATAATTAATCTCGTAATTTAAGTTAGAGACTTCCAAATTCCAATTAACCTTTTCATTTTTGAATATCTATAAGTTTATATATATCCACCTTACAATTAAGATTCACAAAACAAAACATATTATCCCTAATTTGGCTTTTGGATGCCTGAAATGATCCTATTATTTAATTTGATTACCGTATATTATAAGAATCATCATTTTAGTTTAGTCAACTCGGATTATGTTTCCGACTTATTGAAGTATTTTGGTATTCCGTAACCCTCGTGAATAAATATCATTTGTAATGTTTGAGTAAAAGTTATGTGATCTTCCTTGTAGCGAAATGTGAGCGGTGAGCTAAATTATTTGGGATTTCCCAGAATCTTGCGAAAGGAAAATCATTGGTTGGGAGGGTTTAGACGCGAAGCTATAATAACATCCTCATAGCTTCCCTATTCGTGCGATACTAATATACCCTTTTTCTCTATCCTTCTAGTTCATCTCTTATGGTTAAATAATTATGTAATATTCGTGCTCTAGGGACTTCGTTTTATTTTATGTACTATGGGTGTATTGAGTAATACTGGTCCAAAGAACCCCCCAAAGACTGTTTGCTATCCGACAGCCAGAAGTCCCACCCGGACCAAATTTTTCGATACATTAAGCCCGTAGATGTGTTAGCTTTGGCCTAATTTGTGGTACTCTTGCCCATCATAACATCTGATGATTAGGGACTGCGAGAGAGACTACCAATATAGGCTGAACCTGACCTCTTCTTGGATCAAAGAAGATTCTTTGACTAAGAGGGGATGTACATGATCTGGATTCATTCCGGTTTGTGTACATTACATAATTTTGGCGTCCAACTAGGGGGCTTGTTAGACTTGTATACAGTTTCTCGGTTCAACCATGTTTCTTTATAGGATTCAGGCTGAACTGAAGGGTTCAAGAATTTCAGGTTCCTTTTTCCTTCTTCTAATTCTTATTCTATCTCTTAATAAAATCCCCAGCCTTTTAATCTATCCTTTGCTATTGTAAACACCTAATTATTAAGTACAAAAGATAAAGATTAGTTTGTATTAATCGGATTTAATCTTTGGGTTTTGCGCAGATGCAACTTGCTCGTTGCATCGCCGGAAGAGAAGAGAGACGCCGTCTCTCGACCTATCGAGGACTTATCGCTAACAATCGATACTTATTACTAACAATCGATACTTATTGCTAACAATTATTACTAACAATCGATATATATACATGAGCATTTAACAGACTTTAAATAATTGGAATCTTACAACTCGGCCGTCCTGACGAGGAATCGACCTCGATTCCAATTGGTAACAACGGAGGGGGGGGGGGTAAATAAGAATCTTAAGTGGCTGGTGTCGCCTTTGTTTGGCTATCAGAAGTGCAATCTTGATCAGGGGCAACCCATAGCTTTAATTTGGAGGCTTCTAGGACACCATCATATGGTAGTTGGGTGATTTGGGAGCCCTCTACATCCCGGATAACATATCGGTCATTCGGAAGTTTTTTATGAACCACATACGGACCACGATACCGCCTGATAAGCTTTTTGTTCGTGCCTGCCGAAGTATCCACATTCTTAATAACTACGAAATCCCCCTCCTCAAAACTAACGGCAGGGAGGTGATGCTTCGAATAATATTCCGAATTATATTCTTGGGACTTAACAATGTTACGGAAGGCTAATCTCCGGACGTCTACCTCTGAGGCATCGACCTCCTCCGTTCTCTCACCCAACCGTTCGGTTAGTTCATCTACTACCACACCTCGTTGTTCAACACCGAATAGAAGTACGGAAGCGGCAAATTTGGTTGTGGAGTGGACGGAGTTATTCAATGCAAACTCTATGTTCGGCAGTTGTTGGACCCAATCTGCGTGGTCCACAGGTTCCGTCAGTTTACCCAACATGGGGCCCAACACACGGTTAACCCGCTCGACTTGGCCGTTGGCCCGGGGTGAGGCAGTGGCATTCAGCACATGAATTATATTATTGGCCTTCAGAAATTCTTCAAACTCGGAGGAAGTAAAGCAGGTACCTCGATCACTGATGATTCGGCGGGGTCTACTGTAATTTGCTCTATTCTACTTAGAGCATCAGCATGGGGCATACCAACCCCGAGCGGTGTACAATCGTGTAGTTATAGTTTTCTAACAGCAGGGCCCAGCGAGCAATCTTGGCGGAATGTCCACCATTTCTCAGTGTCAGCGCAAGGGAATTACAATCGGTCACGATTTTGAACGGGATGAATTTAAGGTACGTCTCAAAACGTTTTAAGGAATACACTATAGCTAACGTCTCTAGCTCATAACTGTGTAGTTTCGATTCAGCGGCGGAGGCCATCTTAGAGAAGTAGGACACTGGGTGTAATTTACCGTCTGTTTGTTTCTGGAGGAGCACTGCTCCGAAACCAATTGAACTAGCATCGCAGTGTAACTCTGTTTCAGACTTCGGGTTGTAAATAGATAACACGGGGGATTCGATCAATTTCAACTTCAGTGTTCGGAAGGCTTCAAGGCATTCATCGGAAAAGACATTAGGGGTATCTTTTCTTAACAATCGGGACAGCGGACACGCAATCTTAGCGAAACCTGATACAAATCGGCGGAAGTATGAGAATAGGCCTAGGCAACGCTCTAATTCCTTGCTATCCCTTGGAATGGGCAAATCCCGTATCGCCTGAATATGGGCTGGTTTAGGCGTGATACCGGCGGAATTGGCTAAGTAGCCCAAGTACTCTAGTTCCCTATACGCAAAACGGCATTTCGTCAGCTTCAGGCATAGCCCGTTCACTCTTAACACATACAATATTTCCTTCAGAATCTCAAGGTGGGTTTCAAAGTCATGCGACGCGACTAGAATGTCGTCCATATATATCACCAGTTGACCTCGGTTAATAAATTCCTTAAGGACAAAATAAACAAATCTAGCAAACACGGAAGGGCCATTACAAAGTCCGAAGGGCATGCGTACATATTCAAACTGGCCATCAGGGGTTACAAAGGCAGTATATTTGATTGAGTCTGGGTGCATTTTCACATGGTGGAAACCGTTCTTCAAGTCCAAGATAGTGAAGAATGATTTGCCACCCAGATGTTCAATGCAATCATCTAACAGAGGAATCGGAAAATGTTCTCGAACTGTAATTTTGTTCAACGGGCGGTAATCTACACACTTTCTTAGGGTGTTGTCCTTTTTGCGTACAGGGACAATCGCGGCAGCGTAAGGGGAACTACTGTGGCGAATAATGCCAGCTTTCAAGAGATCGTCACAAATCTCACGCACCTCGATGCGTTCGTGGTGCGACAGGCGGCGGGGGCGGCAGAAAATCGGAGTTTGGCTAGTCAATTCTATTTATGAGATGAAAATAGAAAATCATGGGCTTGATTAAATCTGGATCAACTTGTACATACGAAGTGGAAATAATAGACTTAAGGGCTGCGGTTTGCTCTTCCCGTAACGCGGGCTCTATATCAAAGTCTAATTCACTGACAGCAGGAAGCTCAATGGAATTTATCGCCATAAGTGCATCGTTCAATGTTTCCGAAGGTACAGCAGAAGTTTTCGGAAGGGAGAATCAGACAACAATTCGGCAGGCACAATCTCATTCCTATCACACTCTATATCAAAGTCTAATTCACTGACAGCAGGGAGCTCAATGGAATTTATCGCCATAAGTGCATCGTTCAATGTTTCCGAAGGTACAGCAGAAGTTTTCGGAAGGGGAGAATCAGACAACAATTCGGCAGGCACAATCTCATTCCTATCACACGGCAGTATCACTCTCTTTTCCATAAATATGTCAAAGGACTTCAGAACAGCAGTAAGTTTTGGATTTATACATTCAGTCGGTTTATTCATGAGTATCAACGATTCTTTTTCATATTCTCGTTCCTTCAGTTTACAGAGTCTAATATTAATTTTATACAGAAGATCTCTACCTATAATCATCGGCAGTTCGGTTGCTTGGTTCGTCAGGACTTCAAACGTATGTATTGTCTGTGTGTTGCGGAGGCGAACACTACACTGGACTTGGCCTAAGGACAGAAGTTGGCTATTTCCTAAACCACGGCAGTTCAATGTACGGGGGCTAAGACGGCAGTTGGAGGGGACTTCAGATTGACGGATAAAACTCTTTGGACTGCCCGAATCCAGGAGGGAAAACATATCTATAAATTTCCTATCTTGCACTTCATCACAAACAAAAGCAACACTCACCAGTTGTAAATGGTCTAGTCGATCTCCCGCTTCATCAGCGGTGGCGGCAGTGATATTGGTGGCATTCCCAATTCGAGACGGGCAGTTTTTGTAGCTGTGGCCCACTATGCCACACTTGAAACATGAATTCGGAGGTCTCATTGGTTTCGGGCATTGACTCTTGTAATGCCCCCATCCTGAGCAGTTGAAGCATCTGGTCTCACTCGTGACGGTGCCTGACGATTTGTTTCCAGGCGCCACGGCAGTTGTTGTTGGCTGCGCCTTCACACTATTGCTTTGTCTGGAGGCAGCGGCCAGCATACGGAGGCGCTCGTAGCGTTCCAGTAGGGGCTTCAGTTCAGCCATTGTCCGAGCTGAGTACAGCATGCCGACTCGAGTAGAGTTGTCCCGCAGTCCATCAATGATCAGGTCGACCAGCTCGTTCTCCGGAATCGGAGCATTCATGGCAATCTCCTGCATCTCGATTGCGAATCTTAAACATCCCTCGCCTGCCTTGATGTGCCGGCCACGCAAAGCGTGGTACACTTCCTCGATGCTATACGAGCGTCCAAATTCTCGCAAGAGGATTGCTTTCAATTCTTCGTAGCTGTGCACCGATACCGTGCGCAGCAGCACCGCCGCCGTACCTTCCAGCATACGACGGCATGCGACCAACCGTAGGCGGTCGTTCAACTGCAGAATTTCAAATGCGTCTTCCAGATCGTTCAGCCATTTCTTCACATCGTATGCGGTATCCGCTGAAAATCGAGCCACCATGCTCTCAATAACACTCACGTCACAGACTTGCTGCCTCGATGCTTGGGATTCGTCAATCCCCTGCTGCAGTTTGCGGATTTGATGCTGTAGCTGTAGCAACTCATGTTGTTTCTGTAGCGTCACCAGTTGCTCATCCAGGCTGGGGGAGGCGGAAGTGGCCGGTGTGATGGCGGCCGCGGTAGTCGATACGGAGGGCACTAAAGCGGGCATCTCTTCCCATGGGTCCGCGTCGGGACCAGTGGCGGGGGCGGCGAGAGAGGCCGCAGCCCGCATGGCAGACATATAGTCGGCGGGTACAGCAGTGGCAGCGGGTGCAACGGCGGCAGCGGTGGTGGCAGCGGGGACAGAAGTGGCAGCGGGTACAGCAGTGGCAGCGGGTGCAGCGGCGGTGGGTACAGCAGTGGCAGCGGGTGCAGCGGCGGTGGTTACAGCAGTGGCAGCGGGTGCAGCGGCGGTGGGTACAGCAGTGGCAGCGGCGGTGGGTACAGCAGTGGCAGCGGGTGCAGCAGTGGCAGCGGCGGCAGGTACCGTAATGGATGCGACAGCAGCGGCGGCGGGTACAGCGGTGGCAGCGGCGGTGGGTACAGCAGTGGATGCGACAGCAGCGGCGGCGGGTACAGCAGTGGCAGCGGCGGCGGGTACAGCAGTGGCAGCGGTGGTGGGTACAGCAGTGGCAGCGGCGGCAGGTACCGTAATGGATGCGACGGCAGCGGCGGCGGGTACAGCAGTGGCAGTGGCGGCGGGCCCAGCAGTGGCAGCGGGTACAGCAGTGGCAGCGGCGGCGGGGGCAGCAGCGGCAGCGGCGGCGGGTACAGCAGTGGCAGCGGGTACAGCAGTGGCAGCGGGTGCAGAGGCGGCAGTCTGCAGAGGTGGCCTGTAAGCGGCGGACACCGCAGCGGAGGGTACAGCAGGGGCGGGTGCGGCGGCAGCGGTTACAGCAGGGGCGAATATAGCCGCAGCGGGGCCGGCAGGGGCGAGTATGGCGGCAGTTGGCACAGCAGGAGCGAGTATGGCAGCAGTTGGCCCAGCAGGGGCAAGCATGTCAGCAGTTGGCCCAGCATGGGCGAGTATGGCAGCAGTTGGCCCAGCGGCGGCGGGCCCGGCAGGGGCGAATGTGGTATCAGTTAGCCCAGCAGGGGCTCGTATGGCGGCAGTTGGCCCAGCAGCGGCGGGCCCGGCAGAGGCGAGTATATCAGCAGTTGACCCAGCAGCGGCGGGCCCGGCAGGGGCGAGTATATCAGCAGTTGGCCCAGCGTCGGCGGGCCCGGCAGGGGCGAGTATGTCAGCGGTTGGCCCACCAGCGGCGGGCCCGGCAGGGGCGAATGTGGCATCAGTTAGCCCGGCATGGGCTCGTATGGCGGCAGTTGGCCCAGCAGCAGCGGGCCCGGCAGAGGCGAGTATATCAGCAGTTGGCCCAGCAGCGGCGGGCCCGGCAGGGGCGAGTATATCAGCAGTTGGCCCGGCAGGGGCGAATGTGGCATCAGTTAGCCCGGCAGGGGCTCGTATGGCGGCAGTTGGCCCAGCAGCAGCGGGCCCGGCAGAGGCGAGTATCTCAGCAGTTGGCCCGGCAGGGGCGAGTGTGGCGGCAGTTGGCCCGGCAGGGGCGAATGTGGCATCAGTTAGCCCGGCAGGGGCTCGTATGGCGGCAGTTGGCCGAGCAGCAGCGGGCCCGGCAGAGGCGAGTATATCAGCAGTTGGCCCAGCAGCGGCGGGCCCGGCAGGGGCGAGTATATCAGCAGTTGGCCTAGCAGCGGCGGGCCCGGCAGGGGCGCGTGTGTCAGCAGTCGGCACAGCGGTTCTCGGTACTGCAGCGGTAGTCACAGCAGTGGGTGCACTAACAGCGGTGGGCGTGGAGGCGGCCGTCCTAGATGTGGAACGTGTGGCGTGCCGTGTCCCGAAATATGTATTCTTTCGGGTGGTCATCCCACTTCTGAGTTGTAAACACCTAATTATTAAGTACAAAAGATAAAGATTAGTTTGTATTAATCGGATTTAATCTTTGGGTTTTGCGCAGATGCAACTTGCTCGTTGCATCGCCGGAAGAGAAGACAGACGCCGTCTCTCGACCTATCGAGGACTTATCGCTAACAATCGATACTTATTACTAACAATCGATACTTATTGCTAACAATCGATACTTATTACTAACAATCGATTCTTATTACTAACAATCGATATATATACATGAGCATTTAACAGACTTTAAATAATTGGAATCTTACACTATCAAATATTTCTATTTTCTTTTCCTTTCCTTTTCTTTTTGTATTCACGGATAGTTGTTTGATTGACTTATTCATTAGCAATGCAGATATTTGGAGAATCCGAGTTCTGACCAGTGATAAGGCGCTTAAGCATGAATCGGTGAATATACTTAGAAACATATACAAACTCTACAAAATAGTAACAGACGTATATTATAGGCTGTGTTTTTCTTGGAATTCGTCAATTTTGATTGTTTCGATTTTACGACAAGAAAGCACAATAGGCTTGTGATGTCGGCGTTAGCATTGTAGTTTATTGATTCCATTCATTTCGTTTAATTACAATAGAACAAATGTTTCAGCGGATATCAATGAATTGACTGCTTGTTCATCTGGAACTGCAGAGATTTGGCTAGGCCCGAATTCTGACCGATGATACAGGGGAGTTCAGTTTATGATATTGGTTGAAATTAGTCTTTTCGTTTTGGATTTGAAATAGATGATTAAGTCTAGGACGATAAGATTTCTCTATGCCTTCACATATAAATTTCTGAGATTGAACTATCCATTATTTCAATTCTCCCTCTATATTAGTACCGCACCTATAATTTTGCTCACCCTCACTTTCAAAACAAGGAAGATAATCGTAATATGATAAAATATATTTAAACAAATTAAATAAAGTATCTAAAGTAATTTTTGCGGAAAAATAATCAAAATGACAGTAATGCGGAGTAATGAAAAACTGAGTGTACTACCAGAAGCAGAATATACAATTTGCTTGAAAGCCTTATTAGAAACAGAAGAGCTTAGGTTGACTAAATGTAATCATGTTTTTCATCAGGAGTGTATAGAAAATTATATTCAAGAACATCAGGAAAACGCATTACGGCGTAATTTACTCA
Organism: Drosophila willistoni; assembly: GCF_018902025.1. Lineage (NCBI taxonomy): Eukaryota > Metazoa > Arthropoda > Insecta > Diptera > Drosophilidae > Drosophila > Drosophila willistoni. Next base: position 152,563 of record NW_025814267.1, read on the forward strand.
AGAAGAATATAGCACAGGCAGCGGGGCATAATGCAAAGGTGTATAATCTGAGAACCAAGGAGGTTAATTTCAAAGTAGGACAAGAAGTCTTTAGACGTAATTTTGGACAGAGTAACTTCCAAAAATGCGTTAGTGCTAAGTTAAACTTGTTGTGGCTAAAGTCTCGAGTTCGAGAGAGATTGGGAAACTGTTATTATGTGTTAGAGGATTTAAATGGCAAACTGCTAGGAACCTATCATGCTAAGGACATTAGGCAGTAACTGTCTTTTTTAAGGTTAATACTCCAAAGCAAGCTCTAGTATTATCCTGTGGTTGTAGTGCCCAGTTTCTGCCGTTAGTTTTATTTTTAAATTTTAAGGCGTTAGTTTGTATTTCAGTAAGTGGTGGGTAATTGTGTCGATAGAAATAATCAGCTGAGCTTAGAAGTTCGAAGTAGAAGTTTTTCTAGTGCAACTCTAGCGAAGTAGCATCATGCGCGATCGCATGCATTGGTCACACTCTTTTCTGACGAACTTCCGCCCTGGCTAGACGCATTAACCACGCTGCTCCTCCAGAAAATATATATAAATTTAAATCTGAAATTTTCTTGGCCATCAAGCCAAATTATTAATTAAATATTAATTTGGAGCATATAGGACAACAATTATTGTGGAGTTTTGTGAATCTTATTATCGTATGTTAATTTTTGTGGATGTTTGAATCTTTGGAGGTTTCTAATAAGTTCTTTTGAAAACTTAGCCACAATCGAATTGAATGCTGAAAGCCTAAGCAAGGAATTTTATATTTGAGTTCCGAGAATTTGCCAGGGATAATTTTTGAGTCACCGTGGGCTCAAAAGCTGCACACCGTGAAGGGCACAGAGACATTTCGACAAAGTCGACCAGCTTGGAATAGCCGCCCGAATCGGATACGGGCAGAGAAAGTTTCTTCGTTGCGGATTGAGAGTCCCTTAGACCGAATTTGTACCATAGGAATGCCAGACGCTTGATTTAACCTAATAATTTATTCCTAAGCATCATCCAGCGGACGACGAAGGCCTTCGACGGACCGGACGGATGGGTAAGTCCTAAGTTCTTGACATAAATCATGTTCGATCTGATATTTCCTTGTTTGTATGCAAAAAGAAAGCGAGTTCAGTGTCAAATAATCAGCAAATAAGAAAATCTCTCTCAAGTACAGTAGGGCTAAGAAGAGAGGATCAAAGAAAAGGAAATTGTCAATTAGTGTTGAGAAATTAAAACGATATTAAGAATCGCCCTTGACTGTGTGAGCGAGCCTACAGTTATTTCAAATTAATCTCGTAATTTAAGTTAGAGACTTACAAATTCCAATTAACCTTTTCATTTTTGAATATCTATAAGTTTATATATATCCACCTAACAATTAAGATTCACAAAACAAAACATATTATCCCTAATTTGGCTTTTGGATGCCTGAAATGATCCTATTATTTAATTTGATTACCGTATATTATAAGAATCATCATTTTAGTTTAGTCAACTCGGATTATGTTTCCGACTTATTGAAGTATTTTGGTATTCCGTAACCCTCGTGAATAAATATCATTTGTAATGTTTGAGTAAAAGTTATGTGATCTTCCTTGCAGCGAAATGTGAGCGGTGAGCTGAATTATTTTGGGATTTTCCAGAATCTTGCGAAAGGAAAATCATTGGTTGGGAGGGTTTAGACGCGAAGCTATAATAACATCCTCATAGCTTCCCTATTCGTGCGATACTAATATACCCTTTTTCTCTATCCTTCTAGTTCATCTCTTTTGGTTAAATAATTATGTAATATTCGTGCTCTAGGGACTTTGTATTATTTTATGTACTATGGGTGTATTGAGTAATACTGGTCCAAAGAACCCCCCCAAAGACTGTTTGCTATCCGACAGCCAGAAGTCCCACCCGGACCAAATTTTTCGATACATTAAGCCCGTAGATGTGTTGGCTTTGGCCTAATTTGTGGTACTCTTGCCCATCATAACATCTGATGATTAGGGACTGCGAAAGAGACTACCAATATAGGCTGAACCTGACCTCTTCTTGGATCAAAGAAGATTCTTTGACTAAGAGGGGATGTACATGATCTGGATTCATTCCGGTTTGTGTACATTACATAATTTTGGCGTCCAACTAGGGGGCTTGTTAGACTTGTATACAGTTTCTCGGTTCAACCATGTTTCTTTATAGGATTCAGGCTGAACTGAAGGGTTCAAGAATTTCAGGTTCCTTTTTCCTTCTTCTAATTCTTATTCTATCTCTTAATAAAATCCCCAGCCTTTTAATCTATCCTTTGCTATCAAATATTTCTATTTTCTTTTCCTTTCCTTTTCTTTTTGTATTCACGGATAGTTGTTTGATTGACTTATTCATTAGCAATGCAGATATTTGGAGAATCCGAGTTCTGACCAGTGATAAGGCGCTTAAGCATGAATCGGTGAATATACTTAGAAACATATACAAACTCTACAAAATAGTAACAGACGTATATTATAGGCTGTGTTTTTCTTGGAATTCGTCAATTTTGATTGTTTCGATTTTACGACAAGAAAGCACAATAGGCTTGTGATGTCGGCGTTAGCATTGTAGTTTATTGATTCCATTCATTTCGTTTAATTACAATAGAACAAATGTTTCAGCGGATATCAATGAATTGACTGCTTGTTCATCTGGAACTGCAGAGATTTGGCTAGGCCCGAATTCTGACCGATGATACAGGGGAGTTCAGTTTATGATATTGGTTGAAATTAGTCTTTTCGTTTTGGATTTGAAATAGATGATTAAGTCTAGGACGATATCTTATCGTCTCTAGATTTCTCTATCCCTTCACATATAAATTTCTGAGATTGAACTATCCATTAGTTCAATTCTCCCTCTATATTAGTACCGCACCTATAATTTTGCTCACCCTCACTTTCAAAACAAGGAAGATAATCCTAATATGATAAAATATATTTAAACAAATTAAATAAAGTATCTAAAGTAATTTTTGCGGAAAAATAATCAAAATGCCAGTAATTCGGAGTAATGAAGAATTGAGTGTGCTACCAGAAGCAGAATGTACCATTTGCTTGAAAGCATTATTAGAAACAGAAGAGCTTAGGTTGACTAAATGTAATCATGTTTTTCATCAGGAGTGTATAGAAAATTATATTCAAGAACATCAGGAAAACGCATTACGGCGTAATTTACTCAAGAAGAATATAGCACAGGCAGCGGGGCATAATGCAAAGGTGTATAATCTGAGAACCAAGGAGGTTAATCTCAAAGTAGGACAAGAAGTCTTTACACGTAATTTTGGACAGAGTAACTTCCAAAAATGCGTTAGTGCTAAGTTAAACTTGCTGTGGCTAAAGTCTCGAGTTCGAGAGAGATTGGGAAACTGTTATTATGTGTTAGAGGATTTAAATGGCAAACTGCTAGGAACCTATCATGCTAAGGACATTAGGCAGTAACTGTCTTTTTTAAGGTTAATACTCCAAAGCAAGCTCTAGTATTATCCTGTGGTTGTAGTGCCCAGTTTCTGCCGTTAGTTTTATTTTTAAATTTTAAGGCGTTAGTTTGTATTTTAGTAAGTGGTGGGTAATTGTGTCGATAGAAATAATCAGCTGAGCTTAGAAGTTCGATAGTTTTTCTAGTGCAACTCTAGCGAAGTAGCATCATGCGCGATCGCATGCATTGGTCACACTCTTTTCTGACGAACTTCCGCCCTGGCTAGACGCATTAACCACGCTGCTCCTCCAGAAAATATATATAAATTTAAATCTGAAATTTTCTTGGCCATCAAGCCAAATTATTAATTAAATATTAATTTGGAGCATATAGGACAACAATTATTGTGGAGTTTTGTGAATCTTATTATCGTAAGTTAATTTTTGTGGATGTTTGAATCTTTGGAGGTTTCTAATAAGTTCTTTTGAAAACTTAGCCACAATCGAATTGAATGCTGAAAGCCTAAGCAAGGAATTTTATATTTGAGTTCCGAGAATTTGCCAGGGATAATTTTTGAGTCACCGTGGGCTCAAAAGCTGCACACCGTGAAGGGCACAGAGACATTTCGACAAAGTCGACCAGCTTGGAATAGCCGCCCGAATCGGATACGGGCAGAGAAAGTTCTTCGTTGCGGATTGAGAGTCCCTTAGACCGAATTTGTACCATAGGAATGCCAGACGCTAGATTTAACCTAATAATTTAGTGTCAAATAATCAGCAAATAAGAAAAACTCTCTCAAGTACAGTAGGGCTAAGAAGAGAGGATCAAAGAAAAGGAAATTGTCAATCAGTGTTGAGAAATTAAAACGATATTAAGAATCGCCCTTGACTGTGTGAGCGAGCCTACAGTTATTTATAATTAATCTCGTAATCTAAGTTAGAGACTTCCAAATTCCAATTAACCTTTTCATTTTTGAATATCTATAAGTTTATATATATCCACCTTACAATTAAGATTCACAAAACAAAACATATTATCCCTAATTTGGCTTTGGGATGCCTGAAATCATGAAATGATCAACCTTGTTGATGAGCAAGTATATGAGCCAACAGTCACGGCCCGTTTGTCCAGAAGCGTCTAATGCCCGAATAACATCACTGGCTCCGCATGTCAGAGCGCGTAGCGATGATGAGTTTTGCCCAACAGCTTTTGGCAAGGCGGTGAATGTGTCTATCAGTAAATTCACCAAGTAACGGGGCTTTTTATATCGATCACTCAATGATTTCCATGCAGTGTCGTAATTTGCATCCACTACGGGCAAATGCTGGATGAGTATCGCTGCTTCTCCTATGACGCATTACTTCAGGTGATGAAACTTTTAGATATTCGTCAAAGTTGTCTTTCCGTGAATGGTACTCTCAAACAGGTCTTTAAAGGCATGCCATTCCTTGTCATCTCCACCGAAGGGCTTGATGTTGATTTTCGGTAACTCACAATCTCTTGTTGCCGATTGCTGTGCCGAGAGCAATCTCTCAACCAATAGTTGCTGCTTCTCCATTTGCCGTTGCTGGTGTTCCATTTGACGTTGCTGGTGTTCCATTTGACTCTGCATCTGGAGTTCCATTTTACGCTGCATCTGGAGTTGTAGTTGTTGCTGTTGATTTTGCATTTGTTGCAGAATTCCTTGGAAGATTTTCTCTTTCATATTTTTCCTCGTATATCTCGTAGTCTTCGGTAGGGTCCACATAACCCTCTAGTTTGTCGTATTTGGCGAATTCGTCGCCAGACTTCGTGAACTCGTTCCACGTATTCGACAAAGTTTCCAATTTGGTGTCAATTGTGAAGACGTCGGCATCCTGTGCAGGATTCTCTGCATATCCATATATGCGGGTAATGGTTGTCTTCAATCTTCCTTTGGCCTTTATGAATGTTTTCATTTCCTCCACGATGAAATACCAAGAAATCTCAACTGCTTGTGTGGACCAAAAATTTTAAGACGCGTGTTTCTCTTAGAGATGTGTTCCCTCACGATCTCGTCGATTATATCGCCTACCGATAGGCGATTGGCGCCACCGTTTGCCCGCGCTTTTTCCGATAAGCACGCGATTGTCTATTCGATAGTAGGCCAGAACGATCGACTACTAACTTTGAGGTTAACAATTTATTGCAACCACATTGCAACAAATTATTAAGCAATGAGTAACAAACAAACAATGCCCAACGATCCGGCTCGAAGGACCAAATTATGATGAACAATAAACCACTGTGTTTAATATCTCATAAGAACTTAATTTTATTTTTACTTCAATGTTACTGAACTGTGTCTGCCATTGCTAGAACACGTCTTGATCGTTCGTTTGCTTGCTTATTACTAAATTTTCAATTCTTACTTAACTACGTAGGTCATATAGGTTTATAAAGAGTGACAGAGACAGAGCATAACAGACTGGCGCCAGTATATTCTAGAAATCTTAAGAGAAAATACAAAAACAAAAGCATTGTGAGATGTGCAAGATCATTCATGGGTCTTTGCTTTGCTGCGTATAGCAATGTAAGTTAAATGACAATTGGTTCCTCAACAAATGCTTCACGCACTTCCGGTATGAGGTTACGCTGTCAGTCTCTTCGCTTAGGTGGTCTTCCTTGTCGTTTCGCTGTCGTAGAGTTTCTACCTCTTCTGATGAGTTCATCACCGTATTTTGCGGATTAGTGTCATCAGGTATTGCTGACTGTTCTGGACCAGATAAAAGGTGTGCTTGCGCCTGCTGTCGTGTATTATGAACTTTAGCAAGTGCTCCTTGTTTTTGACTGGTTGATAACTCAGTTCTAACTTGTACATCTCTAAGGTGGCATATTTGCTTAGTAACGGGAAATTGAAATTTACATAGGTACACTCATAAATTGGTAGTCTCTTTATTTCAAGCGGTTGGGTTGGGGTCTCTTGCCTCAAAATCCCATAGTTTCATTCTCTAAAAAAATCATCTTCCTTTCTTTTTTTGAGTTGCACCTACATAAATGAATTAAAAAAAAGGGATTTGTTACCTGTCGTAATATAGTCTATTGCTATGCCAATTATGAAAGTCCTGACCACTCACAATTAAGCTACTATGGGCTATACTACAAGAAATAACAAAACTGGACTTGTATACATACTCTCTACGATAATACTACCGGTTGCATTATCCCTGGATGATGTTTCAGCCTTGTGTCACAATCATAATTCCAGGTGATACGCATCCTATATCAAAGAGATACAGAGTCTAGACTACCACCTCGCCTTCGTTTACTCAACACTTTTCAAACCAGAGTCTAGCTCTCAGTCACTTGCCAAAATTGTTGATAGTATAGAATAAAATTATTTAAATTGTTGATAGTATAGAATAAAAGATTAGAATGCGCAAAGAAATTAAAAGAAGAAAAGTGGTCAATCAACCAAATAAATTATCTACCTCAAAAAAAAACTTAACGAGATAATTATCTATTAAGAATATGCCCCTCAGTTGGGCGCCAAAAATTACTGTAACTGCCCCCACGGTTGGGCGCCAAAAATTACTGTAACTACCCCACGTTGTGCGCCAAAAATTACTGTAACTGCCCCACGTTGGGCTCCAAAAATTACTGTAACGTACGTACAAAGCCTCAATGCTGTTGACGGGCAACTAAATATCCATAAATACGAAACCACAAAGGCTTACCAACCATTGCAATCGGCAACTATACGTTATTGTGTGAGGCCTATCTTGGTGTTAACACGATTCATCTGCGGGACTCTTAATGCGGCTAGCATGACAATCGGCTGGGGCTGTTCTTTGATGAATGTGTTTCACCCACTCACACGTCAGCAACTTTATTTAAAGTCCCTGTGCTGAAACTCGAAATAGAATAGAGAGAAAAGAATAGAAGAAAATAGTCCTAGTGTTGACTGCATAGGTGTTTTTACAGCCACGCTCTCGACCCACCCTACCATGATTTTCCTTTCAGCGCTACTGGAAAATCCCAAAACAAACGTCCTTATTCACATTAGATTGCCCAAAAAGAAAATTCAGAAAATTACCTCATTATAAATATCATTATTATTCACTTAAATTAAATTTTCCACAATCATTCATTTCTTTAAATCTAATATTTCATTCAGTAGTATCTCTTAGAACAAAGTTAACTCAAAAAAAAAATACAAAACGATTCTATCATATATAAGAAAATTTACAATTTCATAAATGATCAACATATTAATTTGTACTTTCTAAAAAAATATATAGCTCGAAACTTTACCGCATAACGATTCATAAACAAAGATAAATAAATCCAAATCAAAAAAAAATATTCTAAACACTCGGCATAATTTTATGAACATTTCTTTCAAACTTTGGTACACTGTGCAAAAGCAAAACGTCACGCCATAGGCGTCGTCACATATGCAAAACGTCTTCAAACAAAAAAAATTATGCATATCTATTCACTCTCCTAGTTTTTGATTCTTTTCACTTTTTCAGTTCACTCTTATTTCTTTTCTTTACGCATGATTTTATTTGAAACAACATTAGAAGTATATAAAATATATAGTGGGGGCAAACGGAGTGGAGGTAAGCAACGACAATAGTTTTCGCTCTTGTCTTTGCATTGAATACACTTGCTTAATCTCTCCGACTTTGTAGTGCCAGGTTTCTGCCGTTAGTTTTATTTTTAAATTTTAGCCGCGTTAGTTTGTACTTCAGTAAGTGGTGGGTAATTGTGTCGATAGAAATTATCAGCTGAGCTTAGAAGTTCGATAGTTTTACTAGTGCAACCCTAGCGAAGTAGCATCATGCGCGATCGCATGCATTGGTCACACTCTTTTTTGACGAACTTCCGCCCTGGCTAGACGCATAAACCACGCTGCTCCTCCAGAAAATATATATAAATTTAAATCTAAAATTTTCTTGGCCATCAAGCCAAATTATTAATTAAATATTAATCTGGAGCATATAGGACAACAATTATTGTGGAGTTTTGTGAATCTTATTATCGTAAGTTAATTTTTGTGGATGTTTGAATCTTTGGAGGTTTCTAATAAGTTCTTTTGAAAACTTAGCCACAATCGAATTGAATGCTGAAAGCCTAAGCAAGGAATTTTATATTTGAGTTCCGAGAATTTGCCAGGGATAATTTTTGAGTCACCGTGGGCTCAAAAGCTGCACACCGTGAAGGGCACAGAGACATTTCGACAAAGTCGACCAGCTTGGAATAGCCGCCCGAATCGGATACGGGCAGAGAAAGTTTCTTCGTTGCGGATTGAGAGCCCCTTAGACCGAATTTGTACCATAGGAATGCCAGACGCTTGATTTAACCACATAATTTATTCCTAAGCATCATCCAGCGGACGACGAAGGCCTTCGACGGACCGGACGGATGGGTAAGTCCTAAGTTCTTGACATAAATCATGTTCGATCTGGTATTTCCTTGTTTGTATGCAAAAAGAAAGCGAGTTCAGTGTAAAATAATCAGCAAATAAGAAAAACTCTCTCAAGTACAGTAGGGCTAAGAAGAGAGGATCAAAGAAAAGGAAATTGTCAATCAGTGTTGAGAAATTAAAACGATATTAAGAATCGCCCTTGACTGTGTGAGCGAGCCTACAGTTATTTATAATTAATCTCGTAATTTAAGTTAGAGACTTCCAAATTCCAATTAACCTTTTCATTTTTGAATATCTATAAGTTTATATATATCCACCTTACAATTAAGATTCACAAAACAAAACATATTATCCCTAATTTGGCTTTTGGATGCCTGAAATGATCCTATTATTTAATTTGATTACCGTATATTATAAGAATCATCATTTTAGTTTAGTCAACTCGGATTATGTTTCCGACTTATTGAAGTATTTTGGTATTCCGTAACCCTCGTGAATAAATATCATTTGTAATGTTTGAGTAAAAGTTATGTGATCTTCCTTGTAGCGAAATGTTAGCGGTGAGCTGAATTATTTTGGGATTTTCCAGAATCTTGCGAAAGGAAAATCATTGGTTGGGAGGGTTTAGACGCGAAGCTATAATAACATCCTCATAGCTTCTCTATTTGTGCGATACTAATATACCCTTTTTCTCTATCCTTCTAGTTCATCTCTTTTGGTTAAATAATTATGTAATATTCGAGCTCTAGGGACTTTGTATTATTTTATGTACTATGGGTGTATTGAGTAATACTGGTCCAAAGAACCCCCCCAAAGACTGTTTGCTATCCGACAGCCAGAAGTCCCACCCGGACCAAATTTTTCGATACATTAAGCCCGTAGATGTGTTGGCTTTGGCCTAATTTGTGGTACTCTTGCCCATCATAACATCTGATGATTAGGGACTGCGAGAGAGACTACCAATATAGGCTGAACCTGACCTCTTCTTGGATCAAATGATCTGGATTCATTCCGGGTTGTGTACATTACATAATTTTGGCGTCCAACTAGGGTTTCAGTTTCTCGGTTCAACCATGTTTCTTTATAGGATTCAGGCTGAACTGAAGGGTTCAAGAATTTCAGGTTCCTTTTTCCTTCTTCTACTTCTTATTCTATCTCTTAATAAAATCCCCAGCCTTTTAATCTATCCTTTACTATCAAATATTTATATTTTCTTTTCCTTTCGCTTTCTTTTTGTATTCACGGATAGTTGTTTGATTGACTTATTCATTAGGAATGCAGATATTTGGAGAATCCGAGTTCTGACCAGTGATAAGGCGCTTAAGCATGAATCGGTGAATATACTTAGAAACATATACAAACTCTACAAAATAGTAACAGACGTATATTATAGGCTGTGTTTTTCTTGGAATTCGTCAATTTTGATTGTTTCGATTTTACGACAAGAAAGCACAATAGGCTTGTGATGTCGGCGTTAGCATTGTAGTTATTATGTGTTAGAGGATTTGAATGGAAAACTGCTAGGAACCTATCATGCTAAGGACATTAGGCAGTAACTGTCTTTTTTCAGGTTAATACTCCGAAGCAAGCTCTAGTATTATCCTGTGGTTGTAGTGCCCAGTTTCTGCCGTTAGTTTTATTTTTTAAATTTTAAGGCGTTAGTTTGTATTTCAGTAAGTGGTGGGTAATTGTGTCGATAGAAATAATCAGCTGAGCTTAGAAGTTCGATAGTTTTTCTAGTGCAACTCTAGCGAAGTAGCATCATGCGCGATCGCATGCATTGGTCACACTCTTTTCTGACGAACTTCCGCCCTGGCTAGACGCATTAACCACGCTGCTCCTCCAGAAAATATATATAAATGATGACTAAGAGGGGATGTACATGATCTGGATTCATTCCGGGTTGTGTACATTACAACTTCGCTTAATATACAAATTTGGTAACAAAAAAAATTTAGTAGAAAAAGTCACAATTGTAGCGTCCGACGAAGGCCTTCGAGGAAATGCTGTAGAGGCTATAGATTTAATTTTAAATGGTTATGTTCACATTTTTCTTGTTTTTGATTTTTGTTACCAAGTCTTGTAAAGCAATTGCTCATGCTGGCTTTTATTCAGGGATTGAAAATGCTATGCTACGTCGGAGTTTTTTTTTTTTGCTCCCGCTACTGTTCTGATTTCGAAGGGCTACGTGGCACAGCAGAGAGCACAAACGGAAAACGATTGCTCTTCTGCTCTGCTCCGTAGCATACATCGTCGGAGCACAGAGCAATAGCGAGAGCAACAAATTTTCGATACGCTATTTGTAGTTGTAGCACAAGCATTAAAAGCGAGATGAGAGCGGAGCAAACAAAATAAATTTTTGTGCTACTGCTACGGAGCATTTCCTTTTCGGTTGCTCTCGTAGCAGTTTCGTAGTCGCTCTCGTAGCAACTTCGTAGTCGCTCTTATAGTAGATCTGTACTAGAGGTGGGCATGGGCCGAAATGTTACATCCAACCCAACCCAGCCCATGGGCTAAAAATTTCACCCGCACCCGAAAGCTAAAAAAAATTTGGACATTCAGAGGAAACTGTAATTCCACAAACTGGTAGCACAACAGAGATATATCCAATATGCAAGTTAAGATGGACAAGAGGGTATTGCGGATGCATCTGCAATATTAGCAGTGGCCACGATCGCTGGGTAACATGAGTCAGCCAATGCTTGTGTTTCTTGGATTTGGCGCCTACATTCACAGTTGCTTGGCGATAGGCATTAATGTATTTCGCAAGGTGAAGGTCCAAGGATCAAGTCTGGAGTGATGCCACTGTTTTAATTTTTTTTTCTTTTCTCCTATGTTTTCACTTTCAATTTTTTTTGTTATAGATTTTTTTTTGACCTTTCAATTTTGATTGGGAAACCAAGAAACGAAAATCGCAGCATTGACAAACCAAATCCAAGGAAAACAATCGCAACAGCATCTGGGACAAACAGTACCTTGTGTGCTTTCTGCGAAAGAGCAAAGCACAAACTCTTCCAATGTGAAAAGTTTAAAGTCAAATCCGCAGCAGAGCGGCTTTATTGGGAGAGACACAAATTGTGCGTCAATTGCTTCAAGCCGGACCATATGGCAAAAAATTGCTCTTTTAAGGGCATGCTTTAAATGCGATAAAAACATAACACAATGTTGCATTTAGAAACAGGCAACCAAATTGCTACATCTGCTTCTGCAGCTTCTGCATATGATAGTGGCAGAAAATACACCCTGTTGGCAACGGCCACGGTAGTGGTAAAAGGGATCAGTGAAAGGAAAGGAGAATTTCGAGCACTCCTGGATAGCGGCTCACAAGTAAATCTCGTCTCAGAGAGACTGGTAAAGAAATTATCGTTAAAAATAGCGAAACTCATGTGCACATAAATGGAGTTGGTGGTCAACCACAGATAAGCAAAAAGCGAATATGCTTGTTTGTAAGGTCAAGATACAACAAGTTCGCAATGCTGGTTGAGGCATTTGTATTGCCACACATAATAGGTGACCAACCCACAGAACATTACCAGACAACATTCAATTAGCGGACCCAACATTTGATAAACCAGGAAAAATTGATATGCTGTTGCGAGCTGATGATCACTATGCTATACTGCTACCAGAAAGGAGACGGGGCAATCGAAACCGTCCAACCCTACAAAACTCAGAGTTTGGATGGATTATTGCTGGCAGAATTAATATGTCAACGTGAGCTTCAATCACATGTATGGTGACGAATCCAGAGGCATCACTAGATAGATTCTGGCAGCTAGACACTAGAGCCAATAAAAACATACAGGAGTCCGGAGGAAGAGTATTGTGAAAAAATCTTCCTCGATAACCTACACACGGCGGCGGACAATCGACTAATTGTAAAGCTTCCATTTGCTGAAGAGGCTTCATCTCTTGGAGAATCTCGGGAAGTAGCCATAAGAAGATTCATGTCGTTAGAGAGGCGAATAAACCCTGACATAAAAAAGGAGTATGTAAAATTTATGTCAGAATATGAACAGCTTGGACATATGGAGCAGGTAATGGTAGAACAAATTCCCAAGAACCATTACTTTATACCGCATCATTGTGTACTAAAACCAGAAAGTACCACCACCAAGCTAAGAGTGGTATTTGATGACATTTTATATCCTGGACCAGTTGTACATAGTCAACTCTGTACTGGCACTTAACCACATGAAAATTCCAAGGCATATTTTTGATGGCAAAGAAACTGCATACATTTGTTGATGCATCAGAAAATGCGTATGGAGCGGCAGTTTATGCCCGATCAACCTATAAAAATGGACAAATTTCGGTCAGATAGTTGTGCGCCAACTCGAGAGTGGCTCCTCTTGAAAAACAGATACTGCCCCGGCTGGAACTATTTTCAGCTGTACTTGGAGCTGAACTCACGGATAGAGTTCGACAGGATCTCCAAGAAGTGTGGAATCATTTCTCCGGTCAGACTTTACAGTAGTACTCTCTTTTATTAATTCACGGGCATCACATTTCCACAGGTTTGTCGCTAATCGGTTAACCAAAATACATGCAGTATCACATCCAAGACAATGGCGTCATGTGTCATCAGCGCTCAACGCAGCTGATGTTGTCTCGAGGCATATCAGCAGCCCAGCTTAGCACACCTACCTTATGGTTGTATGGACCACTATTTTTGCATGGACCTTAACGTGGCTGGCCAGCACCATTTAAGCCTACGGAGCACACGATTCAGCATGGTGACTGCCACGGCAAACAACAAGAGTGAATGGATATATACGGTAAATCACAGAAATTTGTTTTACCGGTTACAGCGAATAGTGGCGTATGTGCTACGGTTTTGTCACAGCAGAACCAACGGCTCAGTTAGAGTTGGAAGGGTTGGACCAAGCACGGAGAGTGATCATTAAGCAAATTCAAGAAACAGGATCGATCGATTCCAGAGCAATGGGAATTAGTGCAAAGGCTTAAGCATACATTCTGGATACAATATTCGCAAGAGTACCTACAAGAATTGCAGGGTACATCCAAGTGGAAAAAACCATATAACAATGTCAAGGAAGGCATGATGGAAATTCTAAAGGAGGATAATGTGCCGATTTTGCAGTGGCCGATTGGACGAATTGTTAAATTATATCCAGGCCTGGATGGATACGTCTGCGTGGTAGACGTTAAAACAGCCAGAGGCACCTACAAGCGGGCTATACATCCATAAATTGGCTCCCTTACTTAGAGAGACGGCGACAAAACGTAAATTTGAGGCAGATGACACAGAATCGAATTTCCAAGAAGACCCTGGGATCGAGGACACCGCAGAACCAGAGACAAAAAGACGCTTGTCGATCGGTCTGCCACCGTTGGCAATGACGATCTGCCTAATGCTGTTGTTATTTCCTACAGCATTTGCTCAAAGAACTAATATAACTCGATTCAACCCCAAACCAGGCATATACTATGAAAGTATTGGCACAGGAAGGATGGCAACGTCTGACTGGACTATTGTGGCATTTTACGATCTCGAACCATATTGGGCCGACCTGAAGACATTTTCAGACGGAATAGTAAAGGTTGGAGAAATATGCGTGTTAATGAAGGTTCCAGAGGAATGCACCGCAATGCAGAGGCACTTCGAGCATGTCAACTCAGAGCTACAGACAGGAAATAAACTTCTTCACATAGAACGTCAACGACGATCGCCTTTAGATATAATTGGGAACATTGCGAACGGCTTATTTGGTGTGCTGGACTCAAAGTACGCAACAGAGATGTCAGGCACCATACGAAAAGTTAAATTAAATGAAGACTACTTATTGAACTTGCTGCGAAATCAGACATCTGTAATTGATTCAACGATAAATATCATTAAGCGAGATAAAGCCACAATTGAAAATCAGATTAAACTAATGGAACAACAAATGACAATTATTGCAGGGAATTTGCAACGAATTCAAACCGAAATTTCCCGAGTATTTACAGATGCCAATCATAGCAAAATAAGCCCGTTACTACTATCACCAGGCCAGCTTCGGGAACATCTGAACCAACTGAAGGGACATCTTCCGTTTGGTTTGGATTTGCCAGTTCCAGATAACGACGTCTTGCAATTATATGGCTTAATGAAGGCACAAGGCACAATCGCAAACAATCATGTGATATTTAAGGTCACGTTTCCATTAGTGGCAACGCAGGAAGTGCAACTGTATAACCTGGTACCCATTCCAGCAATTGGAACTCATGGGATTGTAATCATGAACATTAAAATTCCCATCATTGCTGTCAACAAGGAACAGAATAAATACATTGGGCTCTCAAGAGCCGATTTGGAACAATGCCATCAGCTCAACAACGAGCAATATATTTGTTTTGATAAACAAACGACGTTTTCGGCTAATAGCAACTGTGAGTTCCAGCTATTCAAAAACACAAAATCATCAACTTGCCAAATACAACACACAAACAGATCATTCGTGTGGCACGACATGTATCACAAAAATCAGTGGATTTTTGCCACCACTAGACCAATTGAACTCGCAGTGACCTGTGACGATAATATACAAAGTGTCACTATTAAGAAGACTGGATTGATAACTCTAGACCCGACGTGTACAGCAAGGAGTTCTGCTATGCTACTATGACAGACACATTGTCATATGTCCGATTTGGTAACTTCAGCATTGGCCCAACAAAAGTAGCGCCAACAACAACACAATTCACAAAGATGCAGGTAAGCTACGACGAACTAAGCAACATTCAAGGAAAACTGGAAACTAAGCAAAACTGGAAATTGCCAGAAGACCCCGGCTCAAAATGTTATCGTCTCCTACGTAGCGCTAACAATACCATTGGTTCTTGTGATGGTATATGGAATAAGAAGATGCTCCCAACCCCCAAGACACAATGGTCCAGAGCAGACAACCGTGAGGATCGTCAATCCCATACCGACTCCTGCTGCAGTAAGCTCATCCCCCAGCAATTTTGCGGTCAACGTTGGATAACGTTGAACAGGTGTTCAACGGTCGGGAGTATGTTGGTGTTTAGATTATATAAAATAAGATAACATTAAGCCAATTATAATATAGAACAAATGGAAATGTATGTCAATGTTAAGTATGTAACCCGTTTATGGATATCGATGGCTATGGTTAGCTTTTATCAATAAAGACGTACTTTGCTGATCTAACACTATGTCAATGCACTGGTGAGCTAGCTATTTAGTAAGATCAGATACCAATTGTAGCTACATCGGGTGTGCATCGCTGTGTCTTTGGCCCCCATTTCTACCTTTGTAATCTCACTCCGAGATCCACCCAATTTATGTGTTGGTTGCGACAACCTTTAGTCAATGGTTTATGTGCTAGTGCCTATATATATATATAAATAAATAAACATTTAATAACTTCAAGAAACACTAACGTCTTTCATTGAACAAGCTTCTTTCTTTAATCCAAGAGTTAAAGGTTTTGCAATATGTGCACAGTTTGGTATGCATTTCCGGAAGAATCCGCATAATCCTAAAATTGATTTTATTTCTTTTGGCGTCTTAGGGATCGAAAAATTTTGAATTGCTTTAATTTTATTTGGGTTAGGTTTTATACCACCTGTTGTTATTATATGACCAAGGAATTCTGTTTCTTTTTTCATAAATTCGCAGTTGGAGTTTAAGATTACCTTCTCTTAGTTTGTTAAATACCTTTCTGACTGAAAGAAGTGGAGTACACTATAATGTCATCCTCATAAACAATTACTTTCTATCACTGTTACAATATCGTACAGTTTTCTTACCGCAAAGATATCTTTTGATTATATCCTTTGCGTAAGCATTGGTCATTTCTTTGTGTTATTTTTATGCTTGATTTATAAAAATAGGTTGATGTTTCTGCTTTGTCTTCTGAACCTCTAATGAATTATATTTGCCTGTTAAATGGGTTTTTATACTATTGGAATGTAATTTCCATTATCACTATTTCTTTCTCTTTGTCTTTTTGTAGGCTGGTTTGCTACATTATTTTTTGGATAGTTATTTTGCTGTTGATAATTCATTGGATTTTGAGCCCTGTCAATATTTAATTTTTGTTGAAATTCTTGGAAAAGTTTTTGGTTTTGTGTTGTATCGGATTATTTTGTTTTACACGCAGTTGTACTATTGGGTACAAAAGATTTTCCACTTTTTTGGTTTTGATTTTAGCTTTGATTTGAATTTCTGATTTCTTTTATACTATTCTCGTATAACCCTTCCCTTTGAGCTACTGGTTTCAGCTTGCTAACTGTGGTTATATCATATCTATCTAACGTCATAAATAATCTATCGGGTAATTTTTGTTTTATTACATCTTTTATAGTGTTATTTAAAGCATTTGTATAAAGAGTAGTGTTATTTGCATCGTTTTCAAGACTTAGCTTGTCTTATATGTTATGTTGCCTTGTCATGGGTTGGATAAAGGTGCATGATGAAATCTATCCTCCTTATGAATGATGTCAGATTCTCTGGTGCTCCATCATAGTTTGTCCTGTCTTAGCGAAGACAGTGCTTGATTGAGGTGGGCTTCGGTGAGTTCTACGGCCATTTTTGTTTTTTTAGTGGTGTTTTATTCTATTCGCACACAATTTGGCGTTTTGTTCCACAATTGGAGTTTATGGTTGTAACACACACAGTTAATATTTCCGCACACAGTTGGCGTTTTTGTTTCGCAATTGGAATTTTATGGTTGTAACACACACACAGTAGATATTTCCGCGCACAGTTGGCGTAAATATTTTTCACTGTTGTAGACCTTTGAGCGTTCCCGTAAGTTCTTGATGTCGGACCGGAGTTTTATAGTGATTATTCACTAACTCTATGTAACGCACGGATAATAATTCTATGTGTCACACGGATAGAATAACAAGTTCACTTTTACCGATCCTACCGACTGCGCCAATTATATATCTGGACTTTCCAGATAGGAAAAAAAAGATATGGTTTTTGTTGAGTTAAAAGACGGGACTTTATTCAATGAATGAATACTTAAAAGTAAAGTACAAAATGTCATACAGTAATAAATGCTGAATTAGCGTTCTCACGCTTTTGACTTTTAGGGGCACAATTATTATTGCAATTGTTTATTTGTTTATGAATAAAACGGATTTGATTGGTTCGAATTTTAATGCTTAATTCTTCTGAATTTTAGGGGGACAATTGTTATTGCAAGTGTCCAATTGTATATAAAAAAATGGATGTTTACTTTAAAGTTAGATTTTAGGGGCCGAAAAATTTATAAGGTAGTCATAAATTTATATATGACTATATACCCTAGCAGTTGATTTGATGATGATGTAGTAGGCAGCGGTTGAACCGACTTTATATCGACTGAAACTTGTGTTCTATTTGTGATGCAAGTGATGCAAAATTTAAGATTACTATGGAGGATTTAGAATTCGACGTCTAAAATTCATTATCAATGCTAGAATTGAAAATAAGGAATAAAGAAAATTGTACAGATGAGGATGTAACCGTAAGAGTTGAACTACCGGTGTTGCCAAAAATACAGGTACCCACATTTTCTGGATCACCTAGAGAATTAATTGAAAAAAGAGGATTTAAGCCTGGCTCTTAAGTTCAATTATTTAAAATCCTAGTTAAAGTGTGAAGCAAGGAGCATGGTAGCTCATTTACTGTCAGGTTCAGCTGACAATAGTGCCACGCAGGAACTGTTAACTAAGCGGTATGAAAATAATCGGAGAGTATTTTCCAAACAATTAAGTCGGATCCTTGAATTACCGATGATCAATAATGAATCCGCAAAAAGTGTAAAGGGAGTGATTGGCATACTTAATGAGTCTATCCGATTAAGTTGACATAATATTTATACTTATACTTAAGAAATTTGACAGAGATTCTCTGCAATTATTGGAGAATCAGATTAGAAAAACCAGGCAGATATAATCGCTATTTGATGTCATGGAATACTTAGAGCAAAGATTATACAAGAGGCTGGCATAGTTTAATGGCTCTACAATTGTATGAGAGTCAGATTAGAAAAACAAGGCAAATTCAAATGCTATCTGATGTCATGGAATACTTGGAGCAAAGATATTGTTCGCTAAGTGCCATGAGCAAAGAAGAGAAAAAACCACTACAAACTGTTTTAAATTATGCCGAATTCGAAGATAAATGTCTGATTTGCAAAATTGCCGGGCATAAAGCGTATACGTGCTATAAGTTTAAAGGATTGACACCTACTGACACCTACCAAAAATGTCCTGCTTTGTACGAGATGCTGGAACCATTCATGCAATAAAGTATGCACTAATGAAATGGTCTGTTCATTGTGCACCATAACTTATATAAAAAAGTACAATCACCTTAAGTCCTTATAAATCCTTAAATCAATAGTATTTGTCAATATAATTCAAGACGATTTTTATTTATTAGTGCATTAGTGGATATTCAGAGTAGGTAGGAGATTATACAAGAGATAGGCTGGCTCTACAATTGTATGAGAGTCAGATTAGAAAAACAAGGCAAATTCAAATGCTATTTGATGTCATGGAATACTTGGAGCAAAGATATTGTTCGCTAAGTGCCATGAGCAAAGAAAAGAAAAAACCGCTACAAAGTGTGTCAACTATGCACTAATGAAATGGTCTGGAGATTGTCTATACAACCAACACTGTTGGCTACAGCTGTAATACAAGTAAAAAATGCAAATGGAGGATATAAGACTCTAAGAGCCCTTATTGATAATGGGTCACAGAGCACAATTTTGTCTGAAGAGGCAGCTCAAATATTAAAATTACTTAGAATTTAACTATATACAGAAATAAGTGGCGTGTCCTCAATAAAAGCCAAAAAATCAATATATAGGGTAAAAATAGATGTAAAGACGTGAAATCCCTGGAAAGGACATCTTAAGGTTGAGGAAATTTTGTTGCCAAAGTTAATGTGAGCTCTTCCACTATAACGATCGTTCTTGTGGTAAGGTTGATATAATAATGGGGGTAAACGTATATACCCAAATCTTAAAAGGGAGTTTACAAAAATTGATGGGCTACTAGGCCAAAGTACTCAATTTAGTTGGATCGTCTCGGGATGCAAGTGTGTGGCAACACTAAAAATGCCACAGGTTTTAAACATCGTTTTCGTATTCCATTACGAAAAGGAATATTCAAATGGCAATTGTATAAATAAAAAAGGATAATTTAAAAAATAACGTCAAAATAGATTCCGGTAAAATATTATCCGAGTCAAAATGTCCATAAAGGGACAACACTTCGACAGTGGAGCAAAGGCCACATTTGGATTAAACCGTAAGTTAGAATTTGGTCTTTAAAGTTTTACCATATAAAAAGGCAAGAAGTCGACACAGTCCCATATCCCGAAACAGAAATTGTAAATTGCCAAATATAATATAAAATCCAGCAGAAGCCAGTTTAGTAAACCATATGACAGGATACAAAAGAATAGGAAGTCAGTTATAATAGTTAAAGCAACATAATATTGGTTTGCTAGAGTATAACTTCTATCATGTAGCTGGTCTGGCTTCTTTAGCAATAGTTATTTTACTAATGATAATAATTTGTAATTTGTTTAAGACAACTTAATAAAAATAAAACAATCCGAACCGCCTCATTTGGCGGCCCGTCGCAGAATGTTTAAGAGTTAAGATGCACTAAACAAAATATTATACAACTATACCTTTGTCACAAACAACTAACCTAGCATATGACTAGAATTACAATCAGCCACACACGTTGTGGGAACAACACTTGCAATTCTAAACTAACCCAAAAGATCACAACGGCAGGATGCCAATTGACCGACGCCGTGCCCAAAATAATAATAATTTTTCAACCCCCGAATACGCGGGTGTGAGTCGTACTACAGCCTAAGATAATCCTATATAAACTCCGTAATTTTGCTTCTCCCGGAATCCCCATTCAGCCAGAATTATGTTAGAGCAACATAAAGCTAAAAATAAGTAGTTATATGATAGAATAGATAGATAAAATACAGTTCCCAGTTGCATACGCATCTAGATCTTTTACAAAAGGTGAGAGTAACAAGAGTACTACAGAACAAGAATTAGCGGCAATTACGCAATTCAGAACACACATTTATGGTAGACATTTCACTGTCAAAACGGACCACAGGGCACTAACCTATTTGTTTTCAAAGATAAACCCAAGTCCAAGCTAACTAGAATGCGACTTGAACTAGAGGAATATAATTTTACAGTAGTGTACCTAAGGAAAAAGACAATTTCATAGCCGAAATCGAGCGAAATGATCTTTGAAACTATTTCAATAATCTTTCAAAATATGGACAATAAAATTTAAATTTAAGAGTAACGGCTTCACCAAATCAGATGCACTAAACAAAATATAATACAACTGTACTAACTAACCTAGCATATGACTAGAATTACAATCAGCCACACACGTTGTGGAAAACACTTATAATTCTACCGCCGACGCCGTGCCCAAAATAGTAATAATTTTTCAACCCCGAATACGCGGGTGTGAGTCGTACTAGAATAAGATCTCCTAGAACAATTGTTACCTACCTAAGATTCCCTATATAAACTCTGTACTTGTAAGATTGGGTTATTTTCTTTCTCCCGTAATCGATATTCAATACGTACATATAAACGGTTTTTGCTAGGGACCGCCTAAAAAGGTCGGAGTTAGCCGTTGGATTGTGGCGGCGATAGAGTGTAAACGAATTTAATAGACACGTTGCGGTGCAGGCCTAATTGCCACCCGCGCCAATAGCAAGGCTTGCCCGACGCGGCCTTGATTTTTGTCAATATATATAAAATAGGTTAACTTAACAATATATCAATATCAATAACTTCGTTATTTTCTGGGCTGTTGTCGGGAAATTTAATATTGGTCAATTTCTTTCATCTATAAACTACAATCCCAAATTTGACCAAGATTGAGTGACCATATTATATAGCTCCCACATTTGCCAGTTTTATACATTTGTTAATGACTGTTGCGGTGCGGGCCTAGTTGCCACTCCGCGCCCCTGTTTTTTATTCTCTCTCGTTCGAAGACGAACACTTAGAATTTACTTTGTCTTTGCTTGCACTGGTGACAGAGCGGCGGCCCGCTACAACGTCGCACAGTTGGGCCTCTGCTCGGATAGCGTTGCAAAAATCAGTTTATTCATGATCGCGTTTGGCAAAAATTATATATACAATCGATAGGGAATACTTCAGAGATTATGAATCCACAAAATTTTTAAATCGGTTGAGATTCATGGGTGCTAGAGGCGCCCAAATAAATGTAAATAAATGATAATTTTTACAAAAAATCGCAACTTTAAAACTGAATATAGGCGATTTCAACAATCGATCTTGGTTTTTTTTTTGTGCTTTATCTTCAAATTATGTTCTTTATTAATCGCATTTTTCATAAATTTTAATAATTACTTAAATCGATGTTGTGAACTAGAAGCGTTTAAAAAATAAATACACTAAATATTGGCGTTTTTTAACTTTGGTGGAATCCAACTAAAAAGGATCAACTAGTATCACAACCAGACTGCATACACTATGTACATAGGTGAAAATTTACCTATCAGATGTATATGGTCCCAATATGCGGAGCCCTGCGACACCGATGCAGAAGCCATTAAACTAAGGAAACCTCGTTTAAAAAATGCGCTTTAAGGTATAAGGAAGAAGAAGATCGCATGCGTATTTGCCTGTAGCTTCTTTGCATTTAAATGATAACATTGCGTAACAGCATTACGCAAAATACTACCTGTTTATATACATGCCTTTTTACAATGTTAGTTGTAGGTTGGTCCTTTTTATTTCCGTTTACCAAATTGGATGTAAATATTAAGTTTTGTACATAATACAAAAAGGGTTATACCGATATTGCGTATCAACAAGTTAATAAAAAAAAATATAATATAAAGTGATAGTCAATATAATTCAAGACGATTTTCTTTATTAGTGCATTAGTGGATATTCCGAGTAGGAAGAAGGTTATACAAGAGACGGGCTGGCTCTACAATTGTATGAGAGTCAGATTAGAAAAACAAGGCTAATTCAAATGCTATCTGACGTCATGGAATACTTGGAGCAAAGATATTGTTCGCTAAGTGCCATGAGCAAACTAAAATTATTTCCGTTTACCAAATTCGATGTAAATATTAAGTTTCTTACCTAATTAATACAAAAAGGGTTATAGCGATTTTGCTTTCCACCTAGTTAATTCAAAAAATATAATATAAAGTGCTAATTATTCCTCTCGTTTGCGACAGTTTATTTTTAACATTTTTAAATCCTTAAATAAAAAGCATTTGTCTGTAAGATTCCAATTATTTAAAGTCTGTTAAATGCTCATGTATATATATCGATTGTTAGTAATAAGTATCGATTGTTAGTAATAAGTATCGATTGTTAGTAATAAGTATCGATTGTTAGTAATAAGTATCGATTGTTAGCGATAAGTCCTCGATAGGTCGAGAGACGGCGTCTCTCTTCTCTTCCGGCGATGCAACGAGCAAGTTGCATCTGCGCAAAACCAAAAGATTAAATCCGACCAATACAAACTAATCTTTATCATTTTTACTTAATAATTAGGTGTTTACAACTCAGAAGTGGGATGACCACCCGAAAGGATACATATTTCGGGACACGCCACGCCACACGTTCCAAATCTAGGACGGCCGCCTCCACGCCCACCGCTGTTAGTGCACCCACTGCGGTGACTACCGCTGCAGTACCGAGAACCGCTGTGCCGACTGCTGACACACGCGCCCCTGCCGGGCCCGCCGCTGCTGGGCCAACTGCTGATATACTCGCCCCTGCCGGGCCCGCCGCTGCTGGGCCAACTGCCGCCATACGAGCCCCAGCTGGGCTAACTGATGCCACATTCGCCCCTGCCGGGCCCGCCGCTGCCGGGACCGCCGCTGCCGGGCCAACTGCCGCCACACTCGCCCCTGCCGGGCCCGCCGCTGCTGGGCCAACTGCTGATATACTCGCCCCTGCCGGGCCCGCCGCTGCTGGGCCAACTGCCGCCATACGAGCCTCTGCTGGGCTAACTGATGCCACATTCGCCCCTGCCGGGCCAACTGCCGCCACACTCGCCCCTGCCGGGCCCGCCGCTGCTGGGCCAACTGCTGATATACTCGCCCCTGCCGGGCCCGCCGCTGCTGGGCCAACTGCTGATATACTCGCCTCTGCCGGGCCCGCCGCTGCTGGGCCAACTGCCGCCATACGAGCCCCTGCCGGGCTAACTGATGCCACATTCGCCCCTGCCGGGCCCGCCGCTGGTGGGCCAACCGCTGACATACTCGCCCCTGCCGGGCCCGCCGACGCTGGGCCAACTGCCGCCATACGAGCCCCTGCTGGGCTAACTGATGCCACATTCGTCCCTGCCGGGCCCGCCGCCGCTGGGCCAACTGCTGCCATATTAGCCCCTGCTGGGCTAACCGCTGTCACACTCGCCCCTGCTGGGCCAACTGCCGTCATACTCGCCACTGCTGTACCCACCACCGCTGCCACTGCTGTACCCGCCGCCGCTGCCGTCGCATCCATTATGGTACCTGCCGCCGCTGCCACTGCTGTACCCGCTGCCACTGCTGTACCCGCTACCACTGCTGTGCCCGCTGCCACTGCTGTACCCACCACCGCTGCTGTACCCACCACCGCTGCTGTACCCACCACCGCTGCCACTGCTGTACCCGCCGCCGCTGCCGTCGCATCCATTACGGTACCTGCCGCCGCTGCCACTGCTGTACCCGCTGCCACTGCTGTACCCACCACCGCTGCCACTGCTGTACCCGCCGCCGCTGCCGTCGCATCCATTACGGTACCCGCCGCCGCTGCCACTGCTGTACCCGCTGCCACTGCTGTACCCACCACCGCTGTACCCGCCGCCGCTGCCACCGCTGTACCCGCCGCCGCTGCCACCGCTGTACCTGCCGCCGCTGCCACTGCTGTACCCACCCCCGCTGCCACTGCTGTACCCGCCGCCGCTGCTGTCGCATCCATTACGGTACCCGCCGCCGCTGCCACTGCTGTACCCACCACCGCTGTACCCGCTGCCACCGCTGTACCCACCACCGCTGTACCGCCGCCGCTGCCACCGCTGTACCCGCCGCCGCTGCTGTCGCATCCATTACGGTACCTGCCGCCGCTGCCACTGCTGCACCCGCTGCCACTGCTGTACCCACCGCCGCTGCCACTGCTGTACCCACCGCCGCTGCCACTGCTGTACCCACCGCCGCTGCCACCGCTGAACCCGCCGCTGTCGCATCCATTACGGTACCTGCCGCCGCTGCCACTGCTGCACCCGCTGCCACTGCTGTACCCACCGCCGCTGCACCCGCTGCCACTGCTGTACCCACCGTCGCTGCCACTGCTGTACCCGCTGCCACCACCCTGCCGCCACGACTAATTCACGTGAAGTATGCCAGACATTAGAATCTCAGTATTTCGCAAATTACAGTAGACCCCGCCGAATCATCAGTGATCGAGGTACCTGCTTTACTTCCTCCGAGTTTGAAGAATTTCTGCAGTCCAATAATATAATTCATGTGCTGAATGCCACTGCCTCACCCCGGGCCAACGGCCAAGTCGAGCGGGTTAACCGTGTGTTGGGCCCCATGTTGGGTAAACTGACGGAACCTGTGGACCACGCAGATTGGGTCCAACAACTGCCGAACATAGAGTTTGCATTGAATAACTCCGTCCACTCCACAACCAAATTTGCCGCTTCCGTACTTCTATTCGGTGTTGAACAACGAGGTGTGGTAGTAGATGAACTAACCGAACGGTTGGGTGAGAGAACGGAGGAGGTCGATGCCTCAGAGGTAGACGTACGGAGATTAGCCTTCCGTAACATTGTTAAGTCCCAAGAATATAATTCGGAATATTATTCGAAGCATCACATCCCTGCCGTTAGTTTTGAGGAGGGGGATTTCGTAGTTATTAAGAATGTGGATACTTCGGCAGGCACGAACAAAAAGCTTATCAGGCGGTATCGTGGTCCGTATGTGGTTCATAAAAAACTTCCGAATGACCGATATGTTATCCGGGATGTAGAGGGCTCCCAAATCACCCAACTACCATATGATGGTGTCCTAGAAGCCTCCAAATTAAAGCTATGGGTTGCCCCTGATCAAGATTGCACTTCTGATAGCCAAACAAAGGCGACACCAGCCACTTAAGATTCTTATTTACCCTCCCCCCTCCGTTGTTACCAATTGGAATCGAGGTCGATTCCTCGTCAGGACGGCCGAGTTGTAAGATTCCAATTATTTAAAGTCTGATTAATGCTCATGTATATATATCGATTGTTAGTAATAAGTATCGATTGTTAGTAATAAGTATCGATTGTTAGTAATAAGTATCGATTGTTAGTAATAAGTATCGATTGTTAGCGATAAGTCCTCGATAGGTCGAGAGACGGCGTCTCTCTTCTCTTCCGGCGATGCAACGAGGAAGTTGCATCTGCGCAAAACCAAAAGATTAAATCCGACCAATACAAACTAATCTTTATCATTTTTACTTAATAATTAGGTGTTTACATGTCAATATAATTCAAGACGATTTTCTTTATTAGTGCATTAGTGGTTATTAAAAGTAGGAAGGAGATTATACAAGAGGCTGGCATAGTTTAATGGCTCTACAATTGTATGAGAGTCAGATTAGAAAAACAAGGCAAATTCAAATGCTATCTGATGTCATGGAATACTTGGAGCAAAGATATTGTTCGCTAAGTGCCATGAGCAAAGAAGAGAAAAAACCACTACAAACTGTTTTAAATTATGCCGAATTCGAAGATAAATGTCTGATTTGCAAATTGCCGGGCATAAAGCGTATAAGTGCTATAAGTTTAAAGGATTGACACCTACTGACACCTACCAAAAATGTACTGCTTAGTACGAGATGCTGGAACCATTCATGCAATAAAGTATGCACTAATGAAATGGTCTGTTCATTGTGCACCATAACTTATATAAAAAAGTACAATCACCTTAAGTCCTTATAAATCCTTAAATCAATAGTATTTGTCAATATAATTCAAGACGATTTTTATTTATTAGTGGATATTCAGAGTAGGAAGGAGATTATACAAGAGATAGGCTGGCTCTACAATTGTATGAGAGTCAGATTAGAAAAACAACGCAAATTCAAATGCTATCTGATGTCATGGAATACTTGGAGCAAAGATATTGTTCGCTAAGTGCCATGAGCAAAGAGAAAAAACCGCTACAAACTGTTTTAAATTATGCGGAATTCGAAGATAAATGTCCGATTTGCAAAATTGCCGGGCATAAAGCGTATAAGTGCTATAAGTTTAAAGGATTGACACCTACTGAAAGGTATGAAACAGCCAAAAAAGTACAGCTTTCTAGAAGATGCTCGAACCATTCAAGCAATAAAGTGTGCACTAATGAATTGGTCTGTTCATTGTGCACCATACCCTATATAAAAAATGTAAACGGGGGATATAAGACTCTAAGAGCTGTTATTGATTGTTGTCCGCAGAGCACCATTTTGTCTGAAGATACCGCTCAAATCTTAAAAACCATAAACCATTAAGTGAAGAAAAATTGCTGCGCAACCCTTTTGTTATTGTGAAGGAAAATTATACAAATAAAGATTCACTTACGGAAGTTCAACCCCCTACACAAACATTGGTTCTTCGAGCCGGATGCCAAGATCCTCTCGATCTTTTTTGCATCGGTGGAATTTCACATTTCAAGCTAAGTAATTTTTTCCAAATTATATGTATATGAGTACATGTACATGCCTCCAGCATCGGTAACCTTGATTTTCCAAATCAAACTAAAATTACTTTCGCGCAAATTTCCTGATTATAATTCGTTTTTCTTCTTCAAAGAAGCGTCGATTGCCGCCCACTGACACAGAAGTCTTAACGAGAGATTACCTAAAATGGCACGTTCCGTGACTTGTATACGGCCACCTACAACATCTCCCAGCGAAAACAAGGGGTGAAGCCAACCTCATTGTAGCAAAATTCCCGCTTACAAATGATGGTTTTGAAACGGCATGGAACGCACTCAAACAGCGTTTCGAAAATAAGCGACTTATCGTGAACAGTCAATTCCGAGCACTTCTTGACCTGCCTCAAATTTCCCATGATTGCGGAAAAGCATTACAAGATCATCAGAATGCTCTACAGGCATCAATTCGTGCTTTTGAGCACTGTGGCCTGGCAGTC
Source organism: Drosophila willistoni (assembly GCF_018902025.1). Taxonomy (NCBI): domain Eukaryota; kingdom Metazoa; phylum Arthropoda; class Insecta; order Diptera; family Drosophilidae; genus Drosophila; species Drosophila willistoni. The sequence goes on from NW_025814267.1 coordinate 180,577, forward strand.
TTCACTTGGTTGCCCCCCTGTTTATATTACAATGCCGAAGAACACCCTTTCACTGTGGGAACAATCTCTTAGAGATAAGACTGCCATTCCAGAGTGGCAAACGATTTCCTCACCGAGTGGTTTCGTACGCTCCTGTGATCTCTGTATGAAGGAGAATCACCCGGTGCGTCGATGTCGCCGCTTCCTTCAGATGCCGGTGCCAGAGAGGGTGGCATTTATAAAGAAAAAGTCCCAGTGTCTTAAATGTTTCGCAAGAGGGCATCAAGTAAAAGATTGCCCAAGTCAGCACAATTGCTTCACGTGCAAGGGGCGTCACAATACGCTCTTGCACACGGATGCCCGACCGGAGAATAGTCCAACGCCGGTCCCAGCGCAGCCCAGCTCTCACAATATTCTCCGGACATACTTTACCTCTGAGGCAAGGACCTCGTGGACCTTTGGCACAAGGGCACTACTTATCCTTCACGGGCGATATTAGACCCGGCTTCGGAAGCCAATTTTATATCCGAAAGAATGTTCCGGCTCATAAAGTTACCATTCTAAACTGTCAGGGCCGAAGTGACAGGCATTAACGAAAAGGTCAATAGAACCTTGAATGTCTGTCACATAAGCATTCGGTTATCGCACAGACCTCCAGTCGGTACTTCAGTCTGATCTCACTACTCAGATTCTCAAGTGGCGTTTTTTCCGAGTAGTTTTCAATGCCGACATCACAAAATGTACCGCCAAATTATAGTCGATCCAATCCATACGCCATTTCAGAGGATCCTGTTCCGAAACAAAGAGGGGCAACTTGATGATTACGAGCTTAATACCGTCACGTTTGGCACTAACTGTGCTCTGTTCTTAGCCATCCGAGTACTTCAGCAACTCGCAAGTGATGTACAACACAAGTTTTCTTTGCCTAGCGATATTATCAATTCCTATATGTATGTCGATGATGTCCTGGCTGTCAAAGAACTTCAAGACGCTTTTGGTTCAGCTGGCTTTCCTTTGCGCAAGTGGACATCGAATGTGAAGAGCGTGCTTAGTTGCATTCCAAAGTGTCATTTGCTAAATGCTGATTTCCTCGATATCAAAAAGGCTAGCACAGCAAAAACACTTGGAATCCGATGGAAAGCGACTACGGATGAGTTTTATTATACTAAACGAGAAGTCCTCGGAAAGATAGCCAAGTTATTCGATCCCGCTGCCTGGCTGGCTCCCTTTGTAATTCAAGCTAAGGTGTTTATGCAAGAGCTTTGGCTACAAGAGCTAGGTTGGGATGATCGATTGCCCAGTGAACTCCATCACAGGTGGCAGGATTTTACAAAGAGCAATTGAATTTTGCAGAGCCACGCTTCTAGCTGAACTGGCAGCTGCAGTTCTTCCACAACTCCCAGTTGATAATGCTGAGGCATTTTATTGGTCAGATTCCACCGTCGTACTGTCGTGGTTAAATAAGCCACCCTGCACATGGACAACGTTTGTCGATAATCGGTTAGCTAAAATTGTGACTGCAACAAATAGCGCCCCATGGAATCACGTTCGTTCAGAGGACAATCCAGCAGATCTCCCTAGACGCGGCATAAGTGCGCAGGATCTTGTACACAAGGATTTGTGGTGCCACGGCCCACCATGGCTACGAGAACCACAAGAGTCCTGGCGGCGAGCGAAACCACTCCCACTAGACACTACCTTGGAGAAGCGGATAGTGAAGGTCCACGTCGCGATCGCTAAGCAAGCCAACGTTTTTCCAATCTGGCACGTGCCTTACGAATGGTAGCATATGTGGTGCATCCAGAGTGCTTGAAAAAGATTTCCTAAGGTCTACCCAGCAGAAAATCTTATCCCACTATAGCCATCAGAATCTGTCCTGTCATTTCATCCTTCCTGGGGCACCATATATGGGAGGGTTGTAGGAGGCTGGAGTTAGAGGCTTGTTTGAATTCGCGGCCGATTTCTCCTATGTCTGAAGACCCCACCGATTCTTTGGCTTTGACCCCAGGCCATTTGCTAGTGTGCGGTCCATTGCTATCCGTCACGGAACCTGAAATCAAGGAGCATCGCCATCGATGGAGCATACATTCATTAATATAAATAATTTAAAAGAATTTTTTTTTTAAATTTAAGTATACGTATAAACCAGAGGTTCGGGCTAACTTCGACCGCGTCAAAGTTTGTATACCCTTGCTACTTTTTTGATAACTCTTTCCTTACCTATAGCCGTCAAAGTGGAAAAACGTTTTATCTAAAAAGGCTAATATTTACGAAAGAACGGCCTACAATCTTAGCATCGAAATAACGAAGATATTGATCAAAGTCACTTTTTTCCACCGATCGTTCCTATGGGAGCTAGTTACCCGATCTTTATCAAATTCGGCATAGTGAGATATATTAAACTAACAAATGTGTAATCGTGTAAATGTAAAGCAATCGCGTTAAAAGTAACGAAGTTATTGACAAAAGTTACTGTTTTCGACCGATCGTTCCTATGGGCGCTATATGATATAGTCACCCGATCAAATTTGATCAAATTTGGCAGAGTCGTTTATATGTGTAATAAACTAACCAACACTAAATTTCACGACTATAGCTCAGAAAATAACGAAGTTATTAAGAAAAGTCACTGTTCGTGACTTTGGCGTTTGTATGGGAGCTATATGATATAGTGGTCGAATCCGGATGAATCCGAGATATACAACCCCTGTAGTATATACAAGCCTACATGCAAAATTTCAACTCTGTAGCTCTAATGGTCTAGGAGTTTGCGTTGATCCAGACGGACGGACGGCCATGGCTATATGAACTCGTCTTGTCATGCTGATCAAGAATATATATACTTTATATGGTCGGAAACGCTTCCTTCTATGCGTTGCACACTTCTGACCAAAATGAATATACCCTTTTTGCAAGGGTATAAAATGAAGTAAGTAAGTCGTCTCGCCGATTTAAGTACGGTGTATAGTGTATAGTAACCAGACCATTAAAGCAAATAGTTCAAATTTATTAAACAAATGCATTTTCACATGCTTTTTAGAAACATATCTTAGTATCTCTTTCACCCAAGCAAGAGACCCAACGGACAACTATGGCCTTATGGAAAAACTTAGATATTCATAACTTGGCTAATTTTTGTCCGATTTTGATTAAATTTAGTGTTTTGCTGGAAAAATTTAAGTGCGCCAAATTTATTGCACAAGGTAGAAAGTTACGGGAGATAATCGAGTTTTTCAAATTACGGGGCGAAAGGAGCGTGGCAATATCTTTATACATACAAAATGTGTAAATTTACTAATTTACAAATATACATACCAACTATGGTGTCTCTTAGTTTTTGATATAAACGCTTTATTTAAATTTCGGGGGCAAAAAGGGGCGTGGCAAAAATTTTAAAAAAACTTGATCACTTTACATACTACACGAGTCTACATACCAATTTGGTGGCTTTTACAGTCTCTGAGATCTATGTGTTCATACGGACAGACGGACGGACGGACAAACGGACATGGCTAGATCGACTCGTCTGTTGATGCTGATCAAGAGCATATATAATTTATGGGGTCGGAAAAGCTTCCTTCTGCCTGTTGCATACATTTTGGCGACTTTAAAATACCATTTCACCCTATGGGTCTATGGTATAAAAAACTCTAAGAATCATTGTAAAATTGAGCGTAACCGTATCTGCCCGATAGCAGTGCAGCCTGTAAAGCGAACATTAGGTAGGGACATGTTAAAGGAAATTTTTCTTTTCTAATTTCTATTTTTCTTTTATTAATAAGTGTATTAATTATGAGCGCATATGCATTCTATAAAGCATACAGACCACACAATAAATGTGTAACGAAAAGTGCCTTCAGCCATGCTAATAATCTTGATAAGATCTAAACAACATATGCCTCAATTATTATAATAGTGCATTTCAATAAACGTTATCAAAGAAAAATAAAAACAAAAACACACTAGACAGTTACTTCGGTAAAATATTAGATTGGCATTCCAATATAGTGTCCGACCTAATTGAGGTTTTCAGAAGCGAGCAAAGTAACTCACCACAAAGCTCGATAAACTTGGTCCAAGATAGGTCAGTTTACGTTGATATAACACGAGAAGATTTCCTAGTTCAACGAAGTATCATATGTATGCTGTTATTCAAATGCAGCACGCATTGCTTCTACCTAATGGATAAAGCCCAGCAATAATAAAAATTTTTTTTTTTTCAAGTTACTACAAGTATAGCTAATTCGTGCAAAAAACGGTCATTTTTAAGGAATTTTTATTGGCGATACGGATGGTATCAGTTTTTGGTTGCCCATGTGATAATACAACATTAAAACAATATTTGTGACAATTTTCATCCAAAAATATTAAATATTGAGTGAGATATAGGCAAACTCCGGCGGGACCTCGAAAAAAGTGGTTTGCGGTGAACATCGTAACGTTAAAGGACACAATTCCCCAGGTAACGCTGTCGAGTTTTTGAAAGTCAAAAACCCCGATTTTCGCCACTAAAAACCGAGTTATTTGTTGTTGTAAAAATAATAATTTTAAAAAAAAATTATCAAAGAAGCTAACTTTGCCAATGCCGAAGTTTTTATACCCTTGCAGTCTTTGGCAATAATTTTTTTATATTTTGAAATTTGTTTCCCTGGAACTCAATTAATCAATACACATATAGTTCATGTAGCGTTTTGTCTGTGTGTGTGTTGATTTGATTATGATGTAGTAGGCAGCAAGCAGCGCTGCCGGCATTTATCCGACCAGATTCCAATTATGGGATCTGAGATTTTATATCCAATAGAGAAAAAAAATAAGTAAAATAAAGTTGCGTGCACACCTAATTGCTATAAAAGAAAAATACAATCTCGATGTATTTGTACCTACCTAAAAGAAAAAGAACAGCGTTAGAACGTAAAGAATCTGAAACAAGCGAGAAATATAGGTAAAAGATCTAAACGATCTAACAATTCCTGCGCTGAGAAAGATAACGAAATAGAATTAGAAACATAGTCTGAACAAGACAACGCATCAGGATTTAGAATTCAACTTAAGTGTCATAAATATAAAAGACAATATGGCAGAAGCACAAACGCAAAGAGCATATATGAAAGATATTTCGAGCGCCATTTCATAATTCAATGGCCAAAAAGAGAATCTTCAAAGATTTATAGGAGCTTTGAGATTGGTTAATGTCACCAAAAGATATTTTGAAACCACAGCTGTTGAGGTAATAAAGTACAAAATTATTGGCCCCAAACTATGCAAAATCCAAGATTTGACAACAATCAATGCTATAATAAAGAAATTGGAGGAGACTATAGTCGGTGATTCACCGACTTCGGATTTTTTCCGACTTAGTAAAAGCTCGATTGTCCAAAGTGGTACAAAATGGAAAAATGGCCGATGAATTCACAACAGATATTAACAATTTACGACAGCGTTTGGACGCTTCGTATATTCATGAAGGCTATATCAGCAAAACATGCTGAAAAATTCAGTACGAAAGAAGCCATTAAAACAATGGTGAAAAACTGCGAACAAGGAAACAACAGGAATAATAATAGAGGAAATCGAGGAAATAACAAACAGAATGGTTATAACAACAATAATAATGTCCGAGTAGCACAGGATGCTACGGCAAACTCACTCAAAGCACCGTTAGATACCCAGCGTACGTTACTTTCACAAATGTGGCAACAGGAAAACTGCTAGTACTCTTAATAGATAAAGGTGCAGAAATAACTATCTTCAAAGAAAATTCCGACACTTTTCAATGCATTCAAATAAATCAAATTGTAAACATGCAGGGAATTACTCAAGAAGTAACCAAATCCATAGGGTTTACTTTTATTGACACACAAACTTCAAAGTATATAATCCCGCACGACTTTCACATTGTTTTAGATTAAACATCGTGGTCAGCTGAAATGGCTTCACCAAATCAAATTGACCAAAGAAATATACAAAGCAAAACATAAAAAATTCATATGGCAAGTATTGCTTAAAACCAAACAAACATGGATCCGCACTCTGTGGAGAAACTTAAAACCATAAACGCCACAATATCAAGTCGCCAACGATGAGCATATAAACAATTTTTAAATAAGAAGCAGTTTTAAGAACAATTGTCGCCTCCAGTCTCGAGTCTAAGAATTCATTTGTATACACAATAATTTTTTTAAATAAAATCAGTTCATATATTAAATTAAACGAATGAAGATTGATTTATTTTCCTTCTCCCAGAATCCCTAATCATTTTGGTTGAAAAAGGAACGCTGTAGTTTTCCCCCACCAGTGGTAAGAGACTCAGGGATTAATAATTAGATAAAAAGTGCATTCGGTCGAGTTAAATAAAGGCAGTTTGGCTACTCAAGCAACTGCAATAATTTTGGCGGCGGTAAAAAAAATTAATTACGGAGTTGGTGTGTGGCGTATTCGAAGCACAGATTTCGAAATTAAAAAAAAAAAACAATATAAAAATACAAATTAGTGTATATGTATACACAAATATAGTTGCATACCCCGATTTTAAAAAACACTTCTCCTAACCACAGACGCCAGCAATATAGCTTTATCTATTTTACCTATTTCTTGAACGAACATGAGATCAATTATTCAGCTATAGAAAAAGAATTACTAGCAATAGTTTGGGCAACAAAGTATTTCAGACCATACCTTTTTGGCAGAAAGATCAAAATTCTAAGCGACCATAAGCCTTTAGTATGGCTCAGTATGGCTAAAAGAACCAAATATGAAACGTTGAAGTTTCAACGAAAGAGAATAAAACTAAATGAGTTTGATTACAAAATTAAATATTTACCCGGCAAAGAAAATCACGAAACAGATGCTGTTGCCGCCACAATTCGCTAACTGCCCAGCAGACCCGACGCAGCCATCAATGGGTTAACCCATATCACTCATTCTCTTTCATTTTCATACTTATTCTTAAGCGCCAGCCTACGTGCTGGGAAATTAACCGTTGCATCTTGCGCTTTAAGCTTACATTTTAGGTTCTATGCTTGTTACTAAGCGGCGGACAGAACAGTTTGGTTACAACCGCGAGTAAGGGCGATTAATTTATAGCGGCTCGCTTACAATCATAGCAGCTCTCAAACGGCTCGCTTACAAACGGCTCGCATAATAACGACTCGCATACGGCACACACACCATACACACCCCATTAGCATAAGAAATACACGTGGAAGAAATAAATGAAGTATCACGTGAAAAGTGGAGTGTTTTCTTGTGGGCCCGCTAAAACAACGAACCTTAGCGCCAAACTCAACAATTCTATAAATTAATTCTACAAATTAATTCTATAAATTAATAATTAATTCTATAAATTATGCCAGGAATTAATTCTATAAATTAATTCTTTAAATTACGCCATAAAGGCAATGAATTAATTCTAAAAATTAATTCTACAGATTAATTCCATAAATTAATCTTACAGTGGTAAACCACTAAATGAACCGGAAAAGTTAATTATTTAACTCAACTCGCCGGTCAACCCACGGTTCTACACGCCAATCATATAGAGGTTAACCTCGATGATTGCATAACCAATCACTAAATTGTGAAACATAACCTCAACGGTCAACCGTTTACGACCTACATAGGTCACATAAATAATCAACATCGCTTAAAAGTATAAACTCATTGGTGAACCATGGCAACAAAAGACTTATCAAGTGGAATATATCATTGCAAGAAATGCATGCAGGAAGACAATGACCGCATGGTGCAATGCAATCGATGCTGTTCCTGGTATCATTTCAACTGCGTTGGAGTAATAGACGAGAAATCTGAGAACAGCTGGAACTGCGACTGCGTCAACGTGTCATCGGAAGTCATCACAACCATATTGAGCAACGCCCTGCAGAACCTCGGAAATACCACACGAGCAGGCGAACCTCAGGCCACTTCGTCACCAGCAAAACCAACGGCGCCGCTACCAGAACCGGATCGGGACTTTGGACTATGCCCGCCAAAAATATTCCCGGACACAGCTAGGACGGCTGTTCCTATTTTTACTTCTGCCAAACAAAAAGCGATGGTCACACACTCAGCTGTGCGTGACACGTGGCATTACGATCACGAGGCACCGCAGCCGCCGTTCCTAACCTCAAACAACACGCGTGCTACGACACGCGAACAACCGCACCTAAGTGCTACGCCGATGGCTCCCTGGAATTTCACAAATACTCAAACCAGGGCTACATCGTACTATCCAGAAAGTAAAGTGCGAATGGACATAGACCTAAACACAGCAATACCAAGCGCGGCACAACTTGCAGCCCGTCAAGCGATACCGAAAGAGCTTCCAACATTTGATGGCAATCCTCAGAACTGGCCTCTATTCTACAGTAGTTTTCAGACAAGTACGGAAATCGCTGGGTATACGAATGCAGAAAATCTTATGCGGCTGCAAGCTAGCCTAAAGGGAAAAGCACGTGAGTTAGTTCAATCCAAACTCCTTTTACCAGCAATGGTCCCTGAAATCATACAAACATTACGTATGTGTTTCGGTCGGCCAGAGCATATTTTGCACAACTTACTGGAAAAAACGCGGCAACTACCCGCAATAAAAGATAAGCATGAACCACTTATCGAATACGCACTGTGTGTACGAAACATCTACTCAACGATGGAAGCATGTGGACTCACAGGTTACATGCAAAACCCAATGCTCGTACAAGAGCTACTAGAGAAACTCCCCACACAATTGAAGCTGCAGTGGGCAATGTTTCCCAAAGACACTAAGGTACCATCAATGGAATCTTTTAGCAAATGGATCTACGACATAGCTGAAGCAGCAAG